>NW_020884907.1:1554655-1721727 GCF_003945725.1 Corapipo altera
CCCCCCCCCCCCCGCATTCCTTCTCCGTCCCGGTCCAGCTTCCCAGGACGCCTTTGAGCTTCTCAGCTCCTCTCTGCAAGTGCTGTAGCACTCCAAGGCTCTTTTCAAGCAAGAGTCTATCATCTTCCTCCTTCCAGGAGGTTTCAAGGAGTTTGGGGGTTTGGTACAGTTCCTACCCCCAGAACTCTGAAGGTCTGCTGCAGGCTCTCTTCTCCTCAACTCTCCTTCCAGGAGTCTTCTCTGCGGTGCTGTATGTCTCTGTTGCTCTGTCTTATCTCTTCTGGCTCTCTGCCACCGCTTCTCAGGTCAGTGCCAGCTTGGCTGCTGCTTTCTCCGGCCACTGCCCAGCTTGGAGAAAACATCTCCCAGCTCACAACTACAGGTACCTAGCCCAGCTGCATGCTGTTCCAGGTCCCTGTCCTGTAGCCCCCATCTGGGGCTGGGGGGCCCCAGAGGCCCCGAGGGGCTCCGGGCCCCTTTCCTCGTGGCTCCTACAACATGGCTACTCCTTCTACCAACCAAACTACAACCCCTTCTCTTCCGGTGCTTGTGATATGTTTACATTTCTGCAGGAGCGCTAATTGGGCAGAACTTCAAAACTTCCAGGGGTCTCCACCCCTGGGGGTTACCACTTTTTCAGCCTCTGGGGGAAAACAAGGTTCAAACCACTACACATGGAATACTTCCTTGGTCACTTCCCTAGTTCATTCCTGGTTACAAGCTGGTCTCCAGGAAGGCCTAGACTGAAATTATCACAATTCTCATAAACAAAACTGCCTCCCCAAAACGGAAACAATTGGATGTTGTGGGAGCAAAGGGAAAGATAGATCAATGAACCCAGAAAGGATTCACGTATTGCATCACATTTATTCAATATTCCCACACTGTTCATGTGTTTGGCATACAGTTGTACAGATGTGAAAATTAACAGGTACTGAACAGTTGTAAGGGTCTAAATTGGTAAATTCAAGTCAAAAAGTATGATCTGAAGTGAATCAATAACTGAAATTGAACCTTGGCATCAACATTTCCAGTGAAGAGGGAAGCTGAGTGATTTTTTAGAACACAGTAGTTGCTGCCATCTCAGAACACCAAAATATCTTAATATCCAATCTTCTCTCAACCCAATTAGTGCTTAAAATTACAATAGCTGTAAACAAGGCTTTGAAATATTACGATGATCACGTTAGGCAATTCAGCATCTAATGTGTTTCTGTGGATATCAGAAGATTCCCTAAAATATTAAGTAATCAATATCAAGAAGCAAACCAATGGAAAAAATATTGATTTACAATGGTAGTTATTCTGATGTTTTTTAGAAGTGACTAGAGTAAGCACAGCAGAGAACTATGGATTTTTTTATCAAATTCGTAACATATGCAGTCACTTAAAAATAAAAACAGCATTCATTTCTGCACATAAAAGCAGATCTCTGTGCATTAAATTTAATGGTCTACTACGAAAGGAAAACCAATGTAAGCAAAACTGTTGAAAATGCACAGAAAAGAAGAGAACCCATTTTATTCACTTCTTGATGTGTGATTTGGAAAGAGTTAGAGCTAGCAGGTATTCCTAAAGTTGACTTATAAGATTAATGTAAACTGAATCTATTGAACAAGCTATATGATTTTCACACATATTTAGATTAAGAAAACACCTTCATAAAAGGAGGTTAAAACCAGAATGTTCAAAAGTACAATAGTATTCAGGTGCCACAGAAACTACTATTCACTGATAGCAGTAACACAAAATTAAAGAGCACGGTCCAAATTAAAAACACACTAATTTTGCCAAAATAAGGTATTTTGGCTGCAGTTTCACCTTACATCATATTTAGCTATTCCAAACCATATAAATTTCAATTTACTTCTCATTTCCAAGAGGGACAACATAGGCTGCAGCACACATAGGTGACTCAAGAGTGGGGTTTGGGAGCTAAAAGAGCACTTCACATAACATCTTTCATGATAGTCCACAATAACTCTTATTGTTAATGTTCTCAACAGCCAGAATGAATTAATAATGAAGAGGTATGAATTAAAGCCATATAACCAGTGATTAATTATATGGATTTACAGGAGTCCATTTTTTTTTTAACTTACAAAATATTGTACATCAAGTGACAGACATTTGACGTTCTAGACTGACAAAAAAAAAAGCAAATAACCCCTCTGATGAAGCTACGGAACCATCACTGCTTAGTATTTGCAGCTAGTCAGAATCAACAGCAAAACTCTCAAATTCCATTAGGTCACCAAGATGATAGCAAGGCTTTTATTTATTCTCCTTATCTCTAAACCAAAAAAAAACCCAACCAAACCCAAAAACTAATTCCTTATCTTGTGAACATTGCTCATTCACACTATGCAATAAACAGCATGGGTCTATACTGAACTTATCTAGATTTCTCTCAAACCAAAGAAAACCCTATCAACTGGAAAACAAGCCATTTTAGACCAGCAAAAACCTGCAAAAAAATACCAGTAGGCAGCAAGCTAGCTTCTGTATTATCAAACTGACAAATTAAAGAAGCTATAATGTTCACTCTATACAACCCAGATCATGCCATTTTCGCTCCTTCTGGAATTAAAAACACTTTAAATTACCCATCCAGCTTCCATTAGTAAGACATTTAGAACTGCAGGAGGCTAAGGTTGTTTCTCAGAGCCAAATGCAGTGCCCATACACTGGATGTTTATTGCATGTTGTTTACAGCAAACTTTAAAAGAAACATGAAAACAAATTAATAACAACTCACCTCATAAGAAACGGTAGTGAGAGGCCAGAGTCACTTTAGAGAAAAGGACAAAAGAAAATGAATGCAATTTGTTAACCTCAAAGTAAACATTTGTATCACAACATATGTTGGAGGTTTTATCTTTATTTTCCTTTTTTTTTTATTTTGGTTATCCTTGGACATTTTATTATAAGTTACATTTTTTACAGAATGGTTTTTTCAACGCTTTTAGAAATGAGGACTAAAAGATGAGTGTTGTCTCTATGCAAATCTCAATATTTACCATTTACAAGAAAATATAAAGTAGGAATTATGCAATGCATGCAATGAAAAGTGAATATAGCTGAGAAAAAAAAAATCTGTGCATAGCAGCCCTTCCTTGCCAAAAAATCACTTTTTAAACATAAAAAAATTAATTAACATAAACACACACACACAAAGAAATAGGAATCACACTCCTTACTTCTGTAATTAGTTTTTTTTAAAGACAGAATCTGCACTATAGGAATATCTCTTATTCTGCAAAACATGTAAGAATAGGTTTTTGTTAAATATGAATCCTGTTGCCATTTTTTTTCTGTTTGGTTCTTTCTATTTCTATTATTCTGTATAAAATAATTGTCATTTCTACATCACTAATCTAATATCTAGAATAATAAAACTCTGTCAAAAATTAAATTTTGCATCATCCCTCAGAGTGATTAAGCATTGATCTCAGTTATTTCTTAATTAATTTATTGTTGCAGCACTGTAAGACACAGGGTTTCAGGGGTGTAATTTTAACCAGAGTAAAGATGTAAGAAATTGGGGTTATAGTGGGAAAAGTACCAACAGTACTGAAGAAAAGTGTGGTATCTTGCAGATGTGACTGCGTGATAACCAGGCAGCCTGCCTGATACTTTGAGATGTCTAGTGTTTACTAGACTTTTAGTTACATCATTAGGCCTGCAATTAACTCAAAACAGGTCCATATTAACATTCTGTAAAAAGGAGTCAGCAATTCCGAAGTCTGTAAAATCTCTCCTTCTCCTAGAAACAAAGACAAAAAAGGATATTCAGCATTCAAAACTAGAGAGCTTAAGCACAGAATCTATTCAGTACCACTGAAGTTTTTTCTCAGTTTTGGACTGCTGTCGCTATTTGAGAAGATAGCACCATTAAGAGAACTGTACTAAGAATAAACTGCTATATGTAGATATCTGTAACTTGCCAGATCTTTTGGTAATGTTAAAATGTGAGAAAAGTTAATTTTCTGAGACGCCAGTTCTGGTGATATGTAGAATATTCTCCTTTAGGAAGTGAGTAAACAGTATGCTTCTAAAAAGCAGCATTCTGAATTTGGGATGTTTACTTCCCTTCACCTCACAGAGATAAAAGAGCATCAAATGTAACAGAGCACTTTAAATTCTTATGCTGTCACCTGGAGATGCTCTGATCCAGCACTTCTCCAGAGCTCTGTTGTCTTATGGTTATAAGTTTTGGGTAAACAGTATGGAGAATAGTGACTTCAGTATAGCTATAGATCAGCTCAGTAACATGTTCTTACTCCAGGGAGTCAGCAGCACAACTCAATAAAAAAAGTGTAAAATCCTGATGCCTCTGGTTTAGGATATCTTGAGAGATCTGGACATCTGGAACCATAAAGCTGCCAGAAGTAGGCTAATGCTTTTGCTTGGCAGAAGGCAATTAAAAGGAAAGCTTTCTGTGAAGCTGCCAGCATTTTGAAAATGTTCAGCCAACAAAGTGGTGAAGAGATCTTCACCTTGATACTGAGTTTTGACATCTCATTACTGATAGTCATTTGGTAACTGTGTGCTCTGGTGCCTACAATCTCAAACGTAATGGAAATTATAATTTATTTAGGTAGAGCCCTGGATCAGAGAGTGACTCAAGCAGAAATCCAGGGCAGCCCTGGAAATAATATATAGAGGGGGGAAAAGAAATAAGACTGGTAGGAGAAAACAAGTGTTGACAGTAACTACAGGTAGAAATACATGGTTATTGCTAGCTCTGCAGAATTTAGTGGGTGTTCCTTCAACTGCGCTGTTGAACTACTGATAAAGGAAGACATGACAAAACCACCAGGCTAAATCAAACACTGAAAGATGTAGAGCATCAGAATATTTCAGGGATTCATGTATTTCATTATAAAATACACAGAATAAGTTACAGCTGTCAATTTTAAAGCATCAGTTTAGCACCCGTAAACTAGAGACCAGCTTGTGAAATACCATATACTTTTTTTCCTGCACTCATTGAATCTGGATATACTAACCACTGCACTGTAATCAGTGTTACAAACTGCTGGGTTTTCTCCCCTCAAACACATGTGAAGTTATGTTAGGCTTTGAAAAAAATATCTTTGACTGCAGTGTCTGATATTTTTCATAAAGAACATAAGAAAAAGTTTCCCTAAGGTAGTCTAGTTTGTGAACCTTTTAAGCTTCCTTAAACAGGCATAAAAAATTTGTTGTGTTTCTGTTTCCATGTTCTCATTCCCAGACAAAATATCTTTACACGCTCTCACTTTTTGCTCTCTAACATCTTATCCTCATTGTAGTTACTCTTAATGTTCACTACAGAATAAAAGACCAAAATGAGGCCCATTATATATACATTCATATTAGCAGATGAGATTTCAGGTGTGACTTAGAGCAATAGAGTGTTACAGGGAATAAACTCTGCAGAGCATTCAGCAGCCTCAGAGGTTTAGCAGGATGACTTTAAATCACCAGTGCCCTCTGCTGCTCTGTGGTTAGTCTTTTATTTTGTGTTGTTTTTCCATTCAGCCAGGTATAACTTTGACAGTACTCCAAGCCTTCCTTAATTACTGCTTCCTTACAGGCTGATTCATGGGTACTACGATGCACAGAATTTTGTCCCTATGGGACTATACAGCCTCTCAACTCCAGCACTGACATGGGTGAATTGTTGAGGCAGGACATGAGGCAACAGCCTGAGAGCCAGAGCTATCGCTGCCCTGCACCACTGCTCTGCCAGGAATGCTCATCCTCGCCAAAAGCAGGAAATCACAAAGTTTTCAAGGAATTTTACTGCTTACCCCTAAAGACCTGGAATAGAAAGAGAAGGTTGTTTCTGCTTTAACCTAGCAGGCTCAGTTTTGAGGAAAGATTCTGTATAGCAGATGGACTAAATCTAATAACATGAAATATGAAAGAGAAAATATGAGTAGTTACAATTTCATCAGCTGCACAGTGTAATACCTACCTAGGGGAAAAATCAATCAGCTAGTGTCTGATCAGTGCTTTCTTGATAGCATTAGCTATGTGAGTTATACAACCTCTGGAGATAGTGCTTGTTTTCCTTACCTGTGTAATTCATTTATTAGCCTAAATTTACAGCTGTCAGCATCGATTTAGAGCACCAAATCTAAATGAACACACCTTCTGTGGATTCCAAGGACAGACAGCTAAAAGCCTGAGATGAAGGTAACAAATTTTTGCATAGAACAGATAGCTAATTCCTATTTCATTTATATAAGCATAAAAATAATTTAATTCCTGTCTGGCCAGGAGTTCTGAATTTGGTTTCCATTTCCCTTCCTCCTTAAGGGTAGTATGTAAAGCCTGATATGATGCAGTAATTCTACAGTCCTCAAAACTGGGGACATAGTCAACTTAAAGTAAAAGGAGGTGCAGTTTTTTGTGACTGTAGTCTACTGTTTTATGCATGTCCAAAACCCTTCTGCACATTCACTTCTCTGTACAGTTGACCACATACGATGTAGGACACTCCAAACTTGTCTGACAGACAAAATAATGATAATAATATTTACTTGGTATGGCCTTTATGTAAAGGTACAAAAGAAGCCAAAAAATCTTATTATTCTATTGGGCTAACTATTCAATTGACTCATAAAGTAATATGGTTCCTGCATTAAAGTAGCTTACAAGCCAATTAAGGCTTAATTGAGCAAGTAGGACGATGGCAGAGGGAATAGGAGACAGCTTGGGCGCTCCCTGATTTGTTTGAACTAGTGTCCTCTGCTTTCCCTTCAGATGTGGATGTTTAAAGAATGGGCAGAAACCTTGATTTCTTGGCAAGGAAGAGCTGCTATGCACAGGCACTGCTTGCACACTTGTGGAGAGAGACACTGGTTCCTGTTCTTCTTGATGTTTACGAGTTAATGGGCACTGTGGGAAGTAGATGCTGTGATATCTATTCTGCTCCAGCTGTCCTCTGTGGGGACCTGATAGCTTGCAGCACAGGGCCCAACTCATAACTGAAAAGCAGCCTTTCTGTCCAAGGCTGACCATGTCCCAGAACTGCAGTGTGGGATATGTGTGTGGCTGTAATGTATCATTTAATTTGGCCATTCTACAGCAAGACAATCCTCCAATAAAGAGGTTTCATGCTTCTATGGTCAGCTTCCTTTTGAAAGGAAAGGATTTATTTTACTCGTTCTCCAAAGCTGAGATGCAGCCTCTCCTATGCATCATGATTTGGTCCTTGTGGCAGTGCCAGATCACTGCAATAAAATGTTATCAGGTTACACAGCAAAATGCAAATTATAAACTACATTCGGTATGCTAGAGGACATATAAAGTGCCACAAGTGGTATTGAGTGACTATGCTTTATGAAGAAAAGTACTCTCGTTTGTGAAAAGTATTCTCATTTATGAAAAGTAGGAGGTTCAGTAGCTCAGGCTAGTTACTCCAGTGGAAAACAAAACAGAGAACATAACCCTTGCTTGCATTCGAACACGCAGCCAACACGTAATAATTGCCATGCTGATTGGAGCTAGAATTAGAGAATGAAACTGAATTAATATAGTCCATTCTTTGGTCAAGAATTCAAGCATTCATTTAATGTTTCTGTGCTTGAAGACCATTCAGGTTAGATTGGAAAAAACTCCATGCTTCCTGACAAGTCTGACTGCTCAATTACAGACTGTTTTAAAAGGAGTCTTTTTGACAGTATAGATCATAGATTTGTGATACTTTTACTTGTCTCAGGATTTAATAGCCAGACAGTTCATGTTGTGAACATTGTAATAGCCTAGTATTTTGCATCAGTACTTTGATAAAGGAGAAGATGGCTGTTGTCAGCATATGTAACACAACAATACTACTCTTTTCATTGATACCAGCCTTTACTGTGCCTATTTGTCCATGCTGAAAATCACCTAAATATGAAAGCATTTTTTCCCCACAGGTGAAACCTGTACTCTTCCAAAAGAGACAGAAGAAAAAAAGTGGGGAAAAAAGTGAAGGAAAGAAGAACAAAGGGTGGTAAAGGGAAGACAAGTTCTGAGAGCAAGAAAATAAGTAACTAGTGTCTTATAGTCCTTCAAAAGTAAATTATTTAGTGTGGGAAGAAGTTCTGCTTACTTCTCCTGCCAAAAGAAAAAAAAAGTTATGTCTTCAGGCATTTTCAGTTTCTGTCTTTGTTTCATCAGATACATGCTAGAATTTTAAACCTGCTCAAGATCTGGACTTTTTTCCTCCAGTTACACTCAAGTCTTCTCACACTGATTTCTGAGCTTAATCTGACAGTGAGTTTCACTGCAAGAGACAGATAGTTGCAGAGGGAGAGCAGTTCAGAAGTCGATGTTTAAATACGTAGGCAGAATGTAGAGTTGTAAGTGAATTACAGTACTATCAATAGGGCACTTCATGAAACAGCTACACATTGTGAAAGACTTGGGAAAAGCACCCCAACCATTTGATCAATTGCTTGAAGGACATTGGGAATTCCTTTTCAATTTTGAGGAATGTCCTTAAACATATTAAAATTCTTGGCCTTTCAAACATCCAATGCCATGCAAACCTGGCAGGGTTCTTCTTGAAAGCACAAGGACAACAAAGACTGATATGAAACTCAAATAACAGAAGCTTTTTTATCTCTTCTGTTTTTCAAGAGGAAGGCTAATAAAATCCTCTGAGGCTATTATGATCTTCCATGCAAAGTAGGAAAGCTCTCAAGGTTTCTAATGTGAAGAAACAGCTCATTATCTCTAGTGGTGTTTTATATGGTATACACCTGTATTTATGTATTTACTTCAAGTCACATGATGTATCCTATGCACAGTACACCATTATCCCTCTAAGATTAGTAGGATTTGATGGAGAACTTAACTTTCCATCAATGTTAACAGCAAGTATTCTAATTCTGTCAAAAGATAAAAAAATACCAACAATTTTTATTTCATGGAAATGGGAATGGTCTCAATACTCACTCTGCTGTTAATCACTTCCATCCATGTTTGCAAAGGCTACTGTTATTGTGTTACCCTTCACTTGGTCTCATCTCTATTTTTCCAGCATGTTTTTTCTTGAATGCCCACCTTTTCCTTGCCAGTAACAGTTGAAGCCATTCCCTTAGTTCAAACTCCTTGTCACGCTACCTCCTGCCCTATGTTTGACTTCTTATTGAGCTCAGTGTCCTCCCTCGAAGCTTCCTCTTGTTTTCAGTCTCTGTCTTAGACCCTTAATTTGTATTGACTCACAGTTGCTGTGAGCTCTGCACCTGCTCCTATCCCACATCGATGGCTAAATTCTTACAGATGACTGTTTCTAGGGGAGACTCGGGCTGAAACTTAAAAATAACAGAAGAGCAGCTATGCAGTGCTGACTCGAGCCTACACATTCAACAGCTGCCAGTCCAGTTTGACTTGAAAATTTTACCACTCGGTCACTGACCTAAAATCTAGGCATACTCAGGCTTCCCTCAGTTTAGCCAAGCCAGCACCTGCACAAACAACATTAGCCTGCTAGTAACTGTGGCTACATTTAATTATCTGTATGCCCAAATGACAGTAAATTTTGACAATTTACTTGGATATAAGCACAGTGCTTGTGGGCTACCTAAGGCTAACCCCAGCCAAAAAACAAAGTGGATATTTTGCACGTAAACATTTAAAGAAAATTAGGAAAGATCTGTTTGAGAGAAATTTTCCAGTTTCCCAGAAAGACAAAATCAAAACCATAACCTTCCCCTCTTCCTCCCAAAATACCAAATTATTTTGTCTTTTATTAAAAAAAGAACACTGAAGAAGGTAAAGCATGAAAAATTTTGTAGAAAAAAAAGGTTCCATTTTTCTCTGTAACCTGAATGTGTTAGAAGAATTATCTTCATCACCACTACTTCATTTCGTGAGAAATTCATACAAAACAATCCTGTGCTGTCTCTGTTGCATGACTCCAAAACTTGTAAGTTCGATTATAGCTCAATACCATTGTAGCTCAAAATTTGTATCAACCATATGATCATGAATGCAGACAGCCTTAATTACTTTAACAAAGAACAGCTGTGTTGTTTTGGGGCTGCCATTTGCTTCTGATTAATGATTAACAATCCCATAAGACCAACAAATTAATAAAAAAATAGTTATTGGCTAATAAATACTAATTAAGGGAAACTTTTTAACATTTGCTTTGCATTTTATATTGCTGAGGATGTTATTTATCTATTATTTTGCTTCACAGCAGTGTAAAAGCAGTTTTAAGGCAGCAACAGCCTTCTTGAAGAAATTAAATCATACTTGATGAAAATCAAGTATTTTTAGTATGCAGGCAATCAGGTATTTTGGCCATATTTTATAAAAACATTAATTTCTCTAGATAATTATTGTAGCTATTGTCCAGCTTGTTAAGGATTTGACTGAGCTAAAGCTATAGAGCAATATAAAGCAATTTGCTCTAGATACTTAAACAATTACAGCTGCTACTTCCTTCCTATTCCCCAATGTTAAACATTAATTCCTTTCATAAATTGCACTCTTAAATTAGACATGAGTCATGGCTTTATTTTATTACCCAAACTCTACTACGCTTCTTCAGAAAACTTTTATGATTCAGTACTTTTGCTTTCTTAAGTGGAGATTTGCATATGTTGATAACTGCAGTCCACTACCATGAAAATATATTGATAATAAATTCTTAGGTTGTAAATTAATATAGATTACAGTTACAAAATTTTCAGACTAAAATGTTTCAATTGTGAAATTCTGTTCAATATATTTTTCCTTAAAAAAATACTACGGCCATTATTTCAAACGAAGCCTCAACCCTTCAACATTTGTTTTGATTCAAACTCGGTAGAATTTAAACTTTTACCTTATATTGAAATATAACATTTTATTTCATGTACTTGTACTTATTGCCTGTGATAGGGAAAGCACAGTTTCAGTTTGAACCAATAAAACAGCAAAAGAACACAAGAAATCCTTTGGAAAAAATGAACAGTAATGACAATGAGTCTCTGACAAATCTCACTAAACTGATATATTAACATATGGAAGTCATTAGAAAACATACCCATGCTGTAAACTCTGGAAATACACAGATTCTTCACATTGGTACTCATCAATTTTTATTTATTGCCTAATGAATGCTCAAAATTTATAAAGCCTATTATCTTCAGTTTTAGAGATAACAATATGTAAACATAAAGTGTCACTTAGCTGAAATACTGACAAGGCCATGAAAACACTTTAAAAGTTGTGACAAAAAAGAAAATGTATAATAATAAAATGAAACTTTTTAAAAATTTATTGCTTATACAGAGGAATCTCTTAATATATCTTAAGATCCTTATAAAAGTTGTTGGGTTTACAAGGTCAAAATGATTAAAAATAACACAGTGAGGAGACTAAAGAGACAGCAAAAAGCTAAGTGATTTATTTGTTTTGGTTTGCAAAGAGAGAATGGGGAGGAAATATCTTTAGTGCTGATCTTTAAAGATAATGAAGGTGAAGCGATGTCAAACACAGAGACATAAAAGAATAAGATAGAAGAACTCCAGAAATTGTAGTAACATAAATTATTTGAGCATGATGCCAGAGCTCTGCAGAAACTTCTGAGCATTCATGCAGTATCTTTGGACATTTTCTGTATGCATGATGAGGGATAGGAGCCTCCAAGGCCATATCCTGGTGTTTTAATCTACCTAATAAAGATGAGACTCATTTCATTTACTACAAAAGAGACAAGTTCTCCACAATATATAGCAAAGTAGATTCAGGGAATACAAGTGTAAAGAAAAATGCTTTCCGAGATATATATATAAACTGAACATAAGTGGGAGCGATTAGTGCTCAGTAGAGGGATGGGTTAACAGTGTTGAGTAGTGAAGACAATCTTCCAGAAACTTCTGTTTTAAAGCTGTAATTAGTTCATTTCAGATCTGCTAGCACCCTTTTGAATTATGCTTTTATTTCACCAGCATGAATGATATAGAGAACTCAATTATGAAACCGTTAGTGTAAATTCACCCTCCCAGAGCAGTTTTAACACCTCTACCTGCAGAAACACTTCACAGCACTGCGGAGACCACCCACCACCAGGCAGCCACAATTAGCCAGCACACCACATGGCTCATACTTCTGATTTCCAGCCCAAACCTCACACCATTCCTCATATGCTTTTCCCTAATAGCAAAAACCACAGCACTTGTGGAAAGGCAACAACAGGAGGCAGACAGTGCAGCTGGGGACTGAGTCCAACCCCACCTCCTAACCATCATTTTCACCCAAGATGGTTTCAGTCACAAGTAGGCAATAGGGTAGTCTAGGTTTACTCATTGTCCTATTGGCAGCAAGACCCTCATCTGCCATGACCATTCGATTTCTTCTGCTCTCCCTAGAAGGAGTTAAAAAGTGAGACCATCTCCGTAGCACAGCTCAGCACTAAGGGCATGGCTCAAAGCAGTCAAGTGAAATGAGTATAGGTGGATCTTGCATAGGTAGGACAAAATAAATAAAACAAAATAAATAAAACCAAATAGATATTTTCTTGACAACCATTTGTGAAAATCTTAAGATACAGGATTATTTTTTTAACAGAACTTTTTAATCATTTTTTTAATCACTGCTTTTCAGAAACTGCTTTTAGAGAATTATGCAGATCACTGTGAAAACTTTGCTTGCAGTTGTTGATTTATGAAACTCAATTCTTCCTGAGGTTTTTGAGGTAAAAGGAATTTCTAAAACAACTAATGTTTATAGCAGTATGTTGATAACTTGCCCATGATAAATATGTGTGCTCAAATGCTTCACAATACAGTCACCAGCTGAAATCACAGAACAGGCTGAGTCACAGAATATGCTGAGTTGTAAGGGATCATCCCGCAAGGATCGAGTCCAACTCTTGGCCCTGACCAGACCATTTCCAAGTAACACATCATGTACCCAAGAGTATTGTCCAAATGCTTCTTGAACTCTGTCAGGGTTGGTGCTGCAACCACTTCTCTGGGGAACCTATTCCACTGCCCAACCATCCTCTGGGTGGCTTTTTCTAATATCCAACCCTAACTTCCCCTGACACAACTTCAGGCACTTCCCTTGGGTCCCGTCACTGGTCTCAACAGAAAAGAGATCAGTCTCTGCCCCTCTGATCTGTAAAAACATGAGGAAAAAACATGAGGAAAAATATGAGGGAAAGAGGTCACCTCTAGTGCATTCCCATGCTCCGTGCAAGCTGTATGCCTGCTTGCTTCACAATGAGGCAAGCTCACATAAAAATAGCTGGGTCTTGATCAACATCATTTATGTCAAGTCTTTCATCTCAAAGACAAGGAGTCTAGAAATGTCCCTCAGTGGGCTTCACAACTGTTGTCCCTGAGCTTGGTGGTAAACCACGTTTAAGGCCTCAACATTATCTTTGACCTCTCCTTCTGAGTATGTAATGTTTTGCTGCAGCAAAAGGATGTTTCACCAACTGACATCCAAAGCAAAGTCCATAAGAGGGATGTTGACAGACATTAACTAAACACCTGGCAATAATTTGTTGCTTTTAGGTATCAAAGGAACCAATAAAAAATGTCTTCATACAGCACATTATTAATTACTCCTCATATTAAATCTGGGTAGTGTGATGTACTCGTATAGTAATAGCATACTGTGGTCCTGACTGTCCCTCCTGCAGTTAATGCTTTAGTGCAATGACAAGCCCTGATTTTACCTTAGGTTAGCAATTACCGAATCAGCCTTTATCTGTTGGGAGCAACTGCTTTGGAGAATTTTATTCCACATGCATTAACTTTATTCCACATGCATGCATGACTGTACTAATAAACTTTCATGTTGTAAAATGCAAAACCATATTAACTTGTCCAATAGAGTATAATATGATATATTTTTTCCATGGTAAAATGTTTGTCTACTAACATTTAACTTCAGTATCAAATGGACAAAGAATAATTTTTGAAGTATTTAATTTTTGTATTAAAAGAAATACAACAATAAGAAATAATAGGTAGTGAACATGTTAATACATCAAAACCCCCAAGAAATTATTTTGATTAATACCTTAACACAGAGCAGATCTCACTTATATTGCCCTCCAGTATGTGCAGCAGAGTTCATCAGAATGTTAATTTGGATATAAGGATGAATCTTCCTCAGTGTTCTCACTTTCCTTGATTGAATCTTTAGGTATACAGAAGGTAATACTTAACAGTTAACACAAAATTCCTCCAATCACCGTTTCCATTCTTGCAAAGACATACTTATCCCCTATTACAAGACATACTCCTAAGAAATTAATACCAGCTAAAAGTGGAATTTGTGACACACTAGTAAATTATTTTTCTTCATTGTGGATGCCTATGTGTTATAGTAGTGCAGTGTACTTAAGCCATGCAATATAATTTAAATGCTGTGTTTCTGCATCTCTCAGTGTGCTTACCTTTCCCTACAAATATCACAAGTGTCTCATGTAAACCTGCATGAGCACCTAATGGACTGCACAAATCCAACTAATTATTCTGTTGCCTAGCCGCTTATTAGCTTCATTCTGAAGCTTCTTTTCACATCAACTGCAGAAATACAATAACTAAACTTCATAAATTTCAGGGTTTCACAACATTACGGAATTTTATAATAGGTAAAATCAGTCAGTTGTTCAAAGTTGATGGTATAAAAAAGAAAAAATGGATCAGCAACACCATACAGGCTTGGTTTCCAGAATGGAATACCAAAAAAATAGCTATTTTTCTTTTCATTCTATTCTTCAGAGAGCTCAGCCTTAACCGGAGAGTCAAATCTGCTACTGCTGGAGACTCCACCATTTATCAGCAAAACAGCTTTGTTTATGGAAAGATGGTCCTGCTCTCATAGCCACAAAAAAACTACTTAAATTTTGCTTTTCCCAGTGTACAAGCCTTGTATTTTCTTCTGTTTTGTCTACAAAGCAAACTCTAGACAGTTAGGAGTCAAGAATGTGCAATTTTAAATCTAGATTAAGTAATCCATGTAGCACTGCTTCTAGGAAGAAAACACTACCTCAAAAGTTTGTGTCTGGAACTGATTCCATGTCATGGACCCTCAGAATGCTGGGATAAGCTTCTTACCAGTATCTTTTTGAACTAGAAAAACATCCAGACACGACACCGAGCAGCAGTTGTTTACACTAGTTATGTCCTAAGGCTTGTCCCACCGTTCAAAATATGTGTGCTATATTCTGGCTATACACTTCATGCTAACTCAAACAGTTCATTTGGATAGCCTGGTTTTGCAGAGTACTGTATCTCCTGACTGATCTTATTATGAAATATTTTCATTCTTGTTGATAGTCCAAGGTAACTCTTTCTGGGTGTCAGCCACAGATTGCCTGTATTTTTCACTATGAGATTGATTGTATCATTAAAGTTATTTTCACATCCTTTGAGTTTTATCATGTACTCTACCAGGAAAAATAGGAGCACATGAGATGCCCTGCCATTCCTTCACCCAGACTCAAGCATCTCAAATAATCTGCTATGAAAAGTGGATGACTTTTATGAATTGATTGGATTGTCCTTCCAGTCGTTACACACATTTTTTACTCTCTTTCTATAGGGAAGATATAACTTTTCCAGTACCAGTATAGTAGTTGTAGCACTTAGTGTGCCCCAATATAAACACTTACTAGTTTCGTACAAGTAGAGTACTTGCAGGAGGCCCCACATCTAGACTATTAAATTATTTATATTTCACATTTACAATCACTCCATCCGAAAAAATATATAACATTTTAGATTGAAAATATTGATATATAATTTCAACTGCATATACATTTGACAATATTAGATTCTATAATATATTTTCATTGGCATTCATATACAAAATTACCTAGTAATTTGTTCACTGTATTGTAGTTTGTCACTATAGAGTTGGTAATACATGAAATACTAACGTATTTGTTCATAACACAGTAAAAAAAAAAATCTCACTACAAAAGAGTTATACTACTGAAATCCCTTAGTATCTTGTGTTTCCTCAGATTTTCTTAAGAAACCTAAAGATTATGCAAGTTGTGAGTAAAAACTTTGCATGCTTTTCTGCTTTTATTTTATGGCACTTGTCAAAGTCTCAAAAAAATAAATCTATCATACTGGACATGTGCTTTACATTTTCCCCAACCCTTCCACTACCCCCATCTCCACATTTAAAAGAAATGCCTGGGTGCACAGACTAGAATTAGTACAAACTACTTTTTATATATTGTTGTCTACTAGTCTGTGTTTATAAGTTGTGAGTAGATCTATTTGATATTAGTGCTAGGCAGATTACAGCTGAATGACAATAAGAAAAACATCATATTCTCAAATATGGCATTATGCAGAAAATATTCCTCAATAGAGTGTGTGGTAAATAATCTCAGTTCGAAGGAACATACTCTTCATTTGGTTTTCATATCTAAATCACTTGTATTCAAACATGTGCTCACACCTCACTACGACATCTACTGAAAAACAATCACAGAAAATTATATTCATATAACTATCCATGCACTATATCCATGCTATGGAAAGCAATTCTGTATTAATAGCCTATTATTGTTTAACCTGCAAAGGTCAGGTCTGTAAGGACATTAAACTAAACCAATTTTCATCACCTATTTTTTCATTAAAACTGCCACCTTCCCCCACTACAGTTCTGATCTGTTAGATACAAAGACTGCAGGGCATTCTTTGAAGTCTTTACTAGTATCAGTATTTCAAACCTGTAGCCATGTGCATAGCACAATACAGATGTCATTTTTTCAGAGAAACTAGAACATAAATGTTCAATAATTGTAATTGTTTTGTAGTTAAAATAACACTAACTTGTCAGTGTTACCTCAGACTTCCAGGTTTGTATGGCCATAGCACAAATTTAATCTATCAGATTACAAAATGAGATAGTCATATGGTATTTTGCTGTTTCTTTTTGCTTTTCTGATCTCAGTGAGATCTTCAGACCAAAAGTTATCAGGTACTTCTACGAAAAACATAGACAAAATATTAGATGGACAGCCTTCCTAGAACATTGGATATGCAGCCATGCCAAATCCTTGTTAATGAGATTAATATTATCCAACTAAAGGAAGAAAAATACTCCAAAAACCCTGAGGAAATAAACAAGGTATAGGCAAGTGGTAGGGAAGTACTTGGATTGCAGGTAGGATAGGATCAGCAGATCCTATAGGTTCAGCAGCCACTCCAGAAGTCCATTACAAAGTATTACATGCAAAGCAGAGGAGAGGTAGGACAAGAACTACCCTTGCAGCAGTTCCTCTGGGTCCAATCCACATACTTTTAGCACAGACTTGGGCACAAGAACTTCCAACTCAGTAGTAGAATTAGCATCCATGAATGCAAAGTAATGGTTTAAAACTCTGCATATATTAAGAATTACTTCTGCCATAACTTCATGTTTCTGAACTCTCACAAGAGAACAAAACAAAACAACAAAATAAAATAACCCACAAAGCCGTAGTTGACATTCATGAGAAAAATAGGAACAGTTTTGTTGGAAACAGTCTGGGTAAGATTAGTTTGCAAATTCTTACAACAACAAATAAACGTCTCAGGATGTATCTTTTATGCCAAATTGTACTTTGACTGCTAGTGTGACCATAAAGAGGCAGAGAATCATGTGAACTACAGCATGGCTTCTCCCCTTCTTGAATGAAAGGACTTCTCTGACTGTTAATATGCTTGTATTTGATAACTTCACTGTAAGTAAGAGTAGGTTTGATGTAGAACCACCACACATTGTTATACCACCTAAATTTAAGAATAGCAAGGTTTATGAAAGAAACATGCTACTTCTTTGAAACTGCAGAAAAATGAGATGATGGTGAACTATGTAGGGTCAGATATTTTTTGAACTGAACTTATTTTTTGCCTGCAATCATAAACTACAGGATATTGCCATTACAGGAAGGATTTCTGATACTGTGAAATTCCTGATCTTGTTTTGCTTGACCTCACAGAATTACAGGAAAATCAAGAAGTACAGATTTTCATCTTTCCAGGAAAACAAAATCTAGAGGAGACTTTTGGAAGGAAGAAGAATGCTGATCAAAGCAAGTGAAAAACAAAGGTTTGTTCACCTTTTGGTTTGTTTTTTTTAAAGGTATCATGATTATGTGAACTATATCATTATAATTGGCAGATATATAACTTTAAGAAAAGTGCAAGTTTGAGAGAAATTGGAAATATCAGTTGAACCTGTCATAAATGAAGTGCTGGCATCAGAAGAAGATAGATTAGTGACTAATAAAAAGCCTGAGGCACCATTAATGAGAGTATTCTCAACCCTGAGAACACTGAGATTCTCAGTATTTGAAGGCAGGGAAGTAAAATAGAGCATTAATTTATGAAATTCAGCAACTACTGCTTGCTTTTGAGGAAAATTCATTATTTACTTGCATTCAGAGTGAAAAGCTAATGCTTTATTTTTCTGAAGAAGCTCAGCAAAAGCAAATCAGTGATGAGCAAGGATGATAGGATGAACAGAGATTATCTACAAGGCATGTCAGACTGCAAAGGATGAGAAGCTAATGTTAATACACCCTTGTGTATACAAGTTCAGTTACAGAGAAAAACAAATTAATTTTCATATATTAGATTCAAACACACTAAATATTCAGAGGCATTTCCCACTCGAATGTATAGGGGAAAATTAAAGAAAATTTACACGATCCTATAACTTAACTATGTGAAATAATTAGAACTACAAAAAGCTTCTGGCAGCTAAATCTGATAATAGTTGCAAACAAGTTACTTATAAAAGGAACCTGGTTTTAGGTATCAAAATGTATATGAATTTGCAGCAGCTAACGTTGCATAAAAATATATTTCTGCCACTTAAGCATTTGAACCCAAAATCTGGTACTTCATGCCTCAAGGCATACTTCTGTGGGTAATTGCTGTCTTTGTTTTCTCTTCAAGGTAAACCACTGACTCTTGCTTTACATGTAACAGTGGCCAGCAAATAACAGGGAAGTTCCCTTCCCAGATGCAGCACAGGTAAGGTTGCATCCAAAATAGTGCATTCTCTTTGGGAATCTCTCACCACTGGTCCAGAAAATCTTTGAGAAAAAATAAAGGATGCAGCAGAGGACTACTTTCAATCACTGCCATAGTTACACTAAACACTGAAATTAATTATATCATAAAGAAACTATACCTCATGCACATTTAAATGACTGACAATTCATTAGAGAGGCAATTCACTCTGTACTGTTCATATATTTTGCTATTATTATGTAAATGGCGCTTCTTTCATGGTCATTATTTACATTATTTTAAAGATTTCTTTCCAACACACAAACCATTCATTTAGTTGCACATTTCACTAGAAAAAGAATGAGGCATAAAGCTGAACAGTGCTCTTCTAATCTGTTTTAGCAGGAGATCATTTTAACCATCAGTGTCTGAATCCTGCTGAAGTATAGTTTCCATTTCCCTCCTCAGCCATGGATAAAACAGAGCTGACAACACATATTTTTCTTTGTCAAAACATTTCACCTACTTCTCTGTGCACAGACAACTTAAGAGCCATAACTTAGGCCAAGATTACAGCAACATTCTTCTTGTTATCTTAATATTGGAAAGCTACAAGCAGTAGATCCTTAACAGGAGTGTACTAGCTTAAAAAACTTGTCATAGATAAAAAGGGATTTCCCAAATGATAGTGTCAAAGAGAGAAAAAAAATAACCCAGGCAGTTATCAGATGAAAATAGAGAGGGCTAGGACAATACCATCTGCTATATCTCGTCACACACATCATGTTCAGCTGTTTCAAGAGACAAGCACATTATACAGAGTTTCAGTTGGCTGAAATGCACTGTAAACATCTTATTTTTCTTTCTTGTCTGATGCTATTTTAACTTTTAGAGAATGGCCAAAGCAGACACAGGCTGTGTGTGCAATGCATAGAAAATGAGTTACGGTGTTAAGTAATATGTCTTTCGGACATATTTTTCCTGAGGATTATGTACAGAAAATCACAGTTACATACGAAAAAACATGCACAGAAATAAATTGCTGTAGGTCTCAAATATGAAGTTGTAATACTTTCAAATACTTACTTCTTGGTCTGAAATAGAAAGACTACAAATATAACAAAACGCTGTATCTCCACACTACACCCTGCTACAAGGTGAAATGTAAAACAAAAATAACTATTTACTAGTCACAATACACAATTACATCATTCCTAAATTCAACATGTAAATAGACGTGAAGCTGACTAGGCCGACAAAAAAAGGGTTACCATGCCTCTTATATCAAGAATGAAATTGCTACTTGTACAGAAATATCACTGACAGCAAACTGTTATATCCAAAGTGAAGGACAGCAGACCTCCACAAGGAAAGGGGTCGATGAAGTAGTTTTCTGTCCCTAGTCTAAAGTGCCTTTAGCCACAGCACTCAGATTGACTCTGCAGATTGCAAAGACTCTTCCAGTGTAACAACATCTTAAGCTGTGTGTTTCTTGCCTACTTCTTCCTTGCAAAGCAGAAGTACACCCCGCTCAGAATTGCAAGAAACCTTACAAAAACATTTAAATTGTCTACACAAACAATGTATGCCTGCAAACTGCAGAGCTCGGGAATGCAGGAAGGGATAATGTATTTAAGCAAAATTCCAGTATAATATTATCCTGGTTCACAAATTTCCTGCTTAAATCATATTCAATTCTGCTGAACAAAAGCATCTATTTCAAATTATGAACTTGTTAATCTTTTCCTTAACTGCAGTCTGAACTCCCTTGTCCCAAATGCTTTCCAGTGTAGATCCATTAACTATGTACTGGCCTAGAGCGTTTGACACATTATTTCCCTTTTCTACTATTAGATATACATTGATGGTAGGACACCTTTTGCACAGTAGGCCTAATGATTGTCTCCTACCTGAACAATCATTTCTTATTTTTCTCTCATTTTAATATATACTGTAACATGAAAGGTTTCTGTTGTAACAGAAATGTAGACCTTTCAAATGCAATCTGTTTGAAACTAAGATAAATGAATTAATTTTTCTACTTAGTCCACACTGGCATGTTAATTTCACATATTGTCATGTTATACCATATTCAACAGATCATTACATTTCCTAGGTTAATGTTTCTTTGTCTGCAATTGCCAGATTCCTGTATGATTTTTCATTGAGCAGTTTACACGATATTAAAACCACTGAACTATAAGAGTAATCTTGGAGGAAGGGACCTCTGAAGATCTCTGGAGGAATCAACCACTATAGAGATAAATTTAATCTTTTCATTTATTATACTGACAGCCATAAATTCCATCCACAACAGTGGGTGTTAACCTTCTGAATGCCAAACCATAGTAAATTGACATAAGGGGTTTTACTAGTCCATTCAGTTTGGGTGATGTGTTTTCCATTCCTCATGAGTCTGATGTCATGGGAGACAAAAGCCTTAGATGTAGCTTCAGGCACTTCCTGTGGAAGAATGGAAATACAGGCAGGACAATGTGGAATAAATCTGCACAGAAGGTGAAAAGGTAGAGACTGGAAAAAAGAGGCCCATATTAGGCCTATTGCAAATAGCAAGTACATTTAGAAAACATGCAAAAACATTCCAGAGGTATTCTTGTATGCGGGAAGGCCAGGACAGTTGAAACAGAGACATGTACTCAAATAATACACTGCAGACAAAGGACAACCTCTAGGCTAGCAGAGCAGAGCAGTGGAAAAGAAGCAAATAATTTCACATTTCTTTTCCAGACAACGTGTCAAACTACTCACGGTCTTGAGCAACTTCGGATATCTGATTTATACTTTTAAGGTTTTCTTCACAAAAGTAAGAGATAATCAATCAATCTTTAAAATATAATAAAATAAATAAAATAAGATAAAACACCAAAACTAAAAAATAGAATATTCATGTTCTGAGGCCAGAGTGCAGACATGATTTCCCTCACTGAGGTACAAAAAGTCAATTCAGATCACCCCCTGTTATATCCTCCCATGATACTACAAGATTATATCCACAACACTTTCTTCCAATAACATACAAAATCTTGTATTCATACACATTTGCCCTACATTTCTTTTTCAGGAAAGTTTATTTTTAATTCTCTAATTCTCTAGGTCTTCTCTCCGCACACAATGAGTCATTTTATCCAGCTTCTTGCATGCTCTGCTGTTATAAGCTGGATCACTACAGTTATTTATTCTATCAGGAAATGAACCTTCCAAATAATTTTAACCATAACATCACTGCTCAATGCTCTTTATCAGAATAACTAACACAGATATAATTATTCTTGAGCAGTTTCCAGAGCAATAAAAAGGGTGAAGCAAGAGGATATTAACTTCATACAGAGCTATCATTACAATCATTAGTGTGACAGTAGGTGAGAAACAGAATTGCAGAGGTCTACTCAGCTGGTAATCCAGATGGGTAATTTTGAGGTTGTTCGCAATTTGGAAAAGTACCATGACTGTTCATTGCTCTCAACTTGTCCAAAATAAATTAAACATTCAATAAAATGTTGGGTAAAAGTTGAAAACAAATCCTAAAGCTATCAACTATGATATTTTAACTGTATTTTCTTGATGAAATTACTACATACTATTCTGTTACCCCAGCCAGTGTTGACAAAAAGCAGTGAGTCTTACATAATAAAAAAGTTAATCAGAAAAAGGACATTGGAGGTTTGTGTTAAACTTGAAATACACATTAATACACATGTATAGTGGGACATAAGGTCTAGCAGAGAAGTCCCCTGTCGTAGAGAGACTCCCAGTGAGTCAAAAGATGCTTGGAGTCCTCTCCACATCTACGACGTAAGTACTTGTACCACCACCTCACATATGCCAAAACCCAGAGAAAAGTGGAATAGCTCAGGTAAATTCATTAGTATCTCCAGTTAGAGATAAGGATGAAGCCAGCTCTTAGAACCAAAATAGAAAATCTGAAGTCATGAGATAGATTTTTAACCCAAAATACATATATTGCATTTGTTCAGACATTTGCAGAATGTCTGGTAACCTTTACATTAAACAGCTCAGCTTAAGTAGTTCAGCCAACAAGGTGACTCAGACCAAGTGCCCCATGTTCCCAGCCAGCCACAGGAAAGGACCTAGATACACTCAGGTTCTGGGGGAACATGTGGCATTCTGCTGTCTGTCATTCTGTACCCATCCATATTACAGAGGACAGATATACAGAGGACCTGGGGAAGTCTGGCTATCCTGAGACAGAGCCATGGGAAGCTGGAGAAAAACATCAGACTCAGTAAGAAACAGCCCATCTCAAGAAGAATTGGGGCTGGAATCTGTCTCCATACACCACAAAGTATGACGGAGACTGTGGGAGGGAGTCTGAGATGGCCATTTGTTCATGGACACTTAAATTCTTGCATAGAGTTGATGATAACTCATAATTACTACATGCAGATTCAAATATGAGTTGATTGGTATCAAGATAAAGCTGCATCATGCTGGCTTTCACTCACCACCTTACTGAACAACACTGCTCTTTCCCTCATAAAGCTCAAGAAGGAGCCTTTCCTGCGCTCATTATCTCTGGTAAAACAGAGTAGAATGTGTAATTTTTCATTTCTTTGAAGTGCAGCCCAGATTGAAACTGTTGCCTGAGTATGAACAGACAATGTGCAGAACATGAGTAACCTCATTGAGATTAGAATAAGACCCACTGCTTCCTAAATGAATGTAGTTAGTGGAAAATATAGCACATTTTCTCAACATTACATTTTATTTTGTGTTTTGCATAGAACTAACCACTCAAACTTTGCTGAGCCTGCAGAAAAAATAAATCTCTTCTTCATATGGGCACTGTTTGTGAAGACATTCATTAAAACTGGATCACATAGAGCTCCTTATAGGTGCAGTTCCAGAGGAATGTAACATTGTGCAGCAGAAAGATTAAGTTCCTTCCTCAGCTAAATGTGAAGTTTTCACATGTGGCAGTGTGATAGCACTTATTGGTACTTCCTCGCCTTGAGCCTGGATGTTATCAGTCTTGTACAAAAAGCACTGTTTCTGTAACTTGGAACTGATTTTCCTGTCACTTACCTCAGTTTTGCACAGGAACAATCCCAGTAAAGATAGCAAGTTTGTTCTGACACATGAAAGAAGAATCATTATTACACATAGCACCTCAACGAGTAAGCTGTTAAACAGTTCTAAGTTGGATCAACTTGGATGGGAGATGTTTTGAATCAGACAGACTTACCTGCATATATCTTATCAATATAAACTCTTAAAATGATTTTCATGCATTTTTCCTGGTCTACCAATGTAGTTAAAAACATACATAATAGCATGCAGTACATTGTGTCAGTTCATGCTTTCACCTTTATGCCAGCCAAAGAGCAGTTTCCTTTGAAAATAAATACTCATTAATATGAATTCATACATAATTGTCATGTTTTCTGTGCAAGGATGGAGCTGAAACACCTTTTCTGGTTTACCATCCTGAATAGCTCCTGCATGGGTGTAGTGTAAAAGGTAGAACACTGGAGTGAGAAAAATGTATGTGTAATGTTTTGCTTCAGAGAGCTCTTAAGCTCATTTTCTTGCTCCCTGCATATGACAAAGTGCCCAGCTGGCAACTTAAATTCTGATTTATAGGAAAGGTCAGTTAATCCCAAGCAGGCATTTTGCTAAATATCAAAATATCTGCTCATGTGTTTTCTCTGTCTAGCTCAAGGAAGTTGGAAGCTTAAATATCAGCAAATCTTACAGAGTAAGGCAGAGTGATGCCATCTTTAATCACTAACACTCACAGTAATTTTGCTTCCCAGTATTGAATGGTTTGTGGATAATAATTAATATTATAAATTTACGGGTGTTTTCCATTTGTTATAATATTTTTCTGTAGACAAATTAATGGGCAAATATCCCATGTTCTCCTATTGCATGACTGTTGTATTGCTAGGAAAACAGTGTAGAAGAGAGAAAGCACACCGAGAATAATTGTGCAGTCCCTACCAAACACTAGCAATTCCTGTGAGATCAACATGAAATTTACATCAAGACTAACTCATTTAGAAACACCAGTTCTCCCCAGACATTTGACCTCTGACTTCCAAAATACTAAAATGTTCCTAAAAGAGACACAGAAATATTATTTGATAGTTGTTTATTTTCCAAGTGTAAAGAGTAGGAACAGCTTCCTCTATGACAGAAAAGAAAAAAAAAAGAAAAAATAAAAGAAAAAAAATAAAATCACTACATGGTGCACAAATCAAGTGAGGAAATTTTATAAAATTAATACTTGTGGAAACCTGTGTGTTTATCCAATGATATAAAATAAATGGAGCAGAAGTAGTGATATCAATATTTGGTTAAGTAGACATTAACAAGAATACAAAATATAAATAAGAGGTGATAAAAGCTTCAAGGCAATAGCCCTGAAGGAAATTGCTGAAGTGTCCATAAGCAACACACCATAACCCTTTCTATATTAAAAGAGTATACCACATCTGACAAAAGACTAAGGGAAGACAGAATCATAGGAGATGCTTTTTCAGTTTTGATCTTGGTAGCTTTTGCAATTTTCTGTGGCATGTAGGGAACACCATGAAATAACATGCATCCTAAACTGAGGAAAAGTTTACGGCTCATACATTTATTCAAGCAGAAAGCTATATTATTCCTCTCAAACACATACACACCATTCTAGCTCCAGTGTAGATGGTACATCCCATCTATTGTGCTGCTTAAAAAGCAGCACATACACGTATAGTCTAAAGCAGAAAATACCTTGAAGAAGAGGGGGACCCCTAAGATGATTAATTTTTCCACTCCAAAGTCTGAATGCTTTACTAGAGCCATGAACACATAACGATTGCAGTGTGATGAGAACTTCATTCATTTGCAGAACTACAATTATCCTTTTTAAAGGTCTCATCTGAAAGGCCCTGAAATAAGCTTCACACTAATCCTTTTTTCTTTTGAAGTAATCTGAACTCAACCCACTAAAATGTCAATGTGAAGTCCAAAAAGGGCAGACATATTTATGAACAGAGAGTACAACAAAGTCTAAGTAAATAAGCCTTTATTTGAGTCTCAACTTCATTTTCTCACAAAATTATTAAAAAAAAAAAAAAAAGATACCTATCTCAGCATTTTATTGACAAAGCAGCTATAATAGTCCACACAAAAAAAACCAACCAACCAACCATACCTGGCCAGAACTTGTGTTCTAGGCATTTACCAGGCATATTGCATAAACTGCTTAGTAATCAACATTCCCAACATGTATCAGATCATAGGCACTGACTCCTTAAAGTTAGAGCTTCAAACAAACCTCCCCTGTCACTCAGAGTGATCACTTTTCAGAGCTTAGTATTCTATCAGAGAAAGATACCTGAAAGAAAATCCAAAATATAAGATTGACCATCTCCATATTGCTCTGGAAAGGTGCACCGGAAAGACTTTTAGTGGTCTGAGGAACTTGCCTGAAAAGCTCTGTTGTGCCTATTTCACATCCGTTGGACACAGCAAAGGGTGTAGGTGCTTCAACTGTCTGGTGGTGCTGCAGCACCTCTTAGAAGCAGGAGCATGTGAAATATATCTAAGTTATTTTTTGTATTCGCAGCCCTGCACTAAGCACATCTCAGCCAGAGTAGGATGAAGTAAATGTTATTCCACCCTTTGGTTTGAAGACACAATGCCATCAGCTGACTCTATACTTCCCTTTTCCTAGAAACTGTATTTTTTGTAGACACATACAGCTACCATTAAAGAGCATCTACATCTGGTAGTTTTAAACACTGGATATAAGATGATGTTACGGGTTGAAGGTGGGGGCATTCTTCAGGTTTGCTTCATTTTTACCAGTTTATAATCTTTATGTTTAAAAAAAAAATAAAAGGAATGTCTCTGATAGCAGTAAGATTTCTATAACTGTAATTCCAAGAACAAGTAAAAGAAATTATCGCTATGAAACAGAACAGACAAATAGCACACACTTTGCACTAAAAGCAAAGTTCTCAAAGTTATGAAATGGTCCATGTTTCCCAAACCAAGTGTTTGTCAACTTCCTTAGGTCTGTCTTTGCTCAAAGATGGCTGTGAAAACTTAATTTAGAACATGCTTTGCATCTCTTTTGGCCACCACGATTAAGCCAATAACAAAGTTGCCTTTATAGTGTTTGATGACTTCCACAATTTTCAGACTTCAATGCTTTAATTCAAACTTGTCAGCTGTAGATTAGCCACAAATTACTTTTAATATCACATAGTATTTAGAAGAAAAAATAAAATACAGATTCAGCTCAAAGTAAGTCTGAGAACATACTTCCATGGAGGGTATGAACAAGTTTAAGAAATTTCATTTCAAAATTATTTTCATACTTCAAGTTTCAAAGCCCTTTCACAAAGTTTGGGACAGAGGATTTTTCCAGTTTTTGTTTTATATGACAGAAGCGGCCAGAGTAGGGTCAGCAAACATTCTGAAACATGCATCTCCTCCTTGCCTTTCCTGAGATTACTCTCAATTGAATAATTATCTAAGAATAAATGGGTCAGGAGTTCATCACCAAGGTTAACTGAATGCTTAACAAAAGGTCTTGGTCATGAATAAAATTTTAATTGTTGCCTAAACTATACCAACTAAACAAGACTATGAAATCAATAATTGTTTCATAGTATAATTTGCTCCACAGTTCCCTTGCTTCCTCACACATTGCAATTTCCATACACATTTACAACAAAGCTCTGGGTTAGTGACTTTCTGTCTCAGCAAAATAAAACCAAAAGAGTATGAGAAAAAATGAGATGAGTTGTACCCCAAAGGTTTTGTAAAGCCTATGTTTGAACTAGAAAACAAAAATTGCATGACATTTGAGGGACTTAGCCAACATAAATCCCAAGGCAGCAGTTCAGGGCAATGTGTTAATTTGGCTGGCAACTTTAAAAGCAGTTAAATGGCAATAGGCATTAAATACCATTGAACTGGAAGGGTATAATGGGCCTAAAAGATTCACTATTCTTTGGGAAAGAGGGTGCCCCCCCTGACAGGTAATACAGTAAAAAATTTTCAGTTCAAAGGCATAGAGTGATAGTTCAAATACAATGCCCTTTTTTCTTGCATTCTACTAGCTGAAAAGTGATGATTAGAGGATTTGTGGGATCTGAATTTTGGCATCTCCAATACTGTATGAATAATAGGTTCCATTTTTCTTCTACAATGCAGTATTAAAAGCCTGAGTATTGCTGCTGATCCGAGTCAAGTGTGAGACACACTGGTTTACACTTGCTGAATCTTCGTATTGTGTTTCACAAGACTTTGTTAGTGGGTGGGGCTACAGAGGTAGATTGTGTGAGAAGTTGCAAGAAGCCTCACCTTTGTCCAACAGATCTGGTGCCAGTTGGCTCTAAGATGGACCCACCACTGGCCAAGACTGAGCCTATTAGGGATGGTGGTAGCACCTCGGCAATAACAGACTTAAGGAGGGATGAAACTTGTTGCACAGTAGCAATGGCAGCCAGAGAAGAGAGAAGGGAGAATACGTGAGAGAAACAGACCTGCAGACACCAAGGTGAGTGGAAGATTGGGAGGAGGTGCTCCAGGTGCTGACATTCCCCTGCAGGTCTGGGTGAAGACGGGGGTGAGGCAGCTGTCCCCCTCCCATAGAGGTCCACAGTGGAGCACAGATGCACCTCCAGGCCATGGAGGACCCCACACTGGGGCACTTGAATGCCCAAAGGAGGCTGTGATTCTGTGGGAAGCCTATGCTGGAGAAGACTCCTCTCAAGACCTGTGGACCCATGGAGAGAGGAGCTCACTGCAGAGTAGGTTCGCTGGCAGGACTCGTGACCCCATGGGGAACCTACACTGGAGCACTCTGTTCCTGCAGAAGTGCAAATTATACCAATATCTTTCCTGATATGCAAAATATTTGTACTTATCTTTCTAAAAAACATGGTCTAGAAAGCACCAGCTAGAAAAATGCATTGACAAATTTCTAGAGTTATACCATGTTAACAGCAGATCTGGAAAGCCTGAGAGTTACACCATAGTTTCTCTTCTGGGACACAGGCAAGTAACAAAGTCCACACATAGATCTCTACCAAGTTAGTCACAAGACAAACCTGGTTTCTTAGCCTAAACACTGTGGTATTATAATCTAGGGCATAAACTCCTGAGAATAAGACCGATGGTAGCATCTATAAATCTGCATTCCCAAAGTTGACTGTAATACCCAAGAGTACCATCTTCCGGAGACGATACTTCAGAGAACGAGCGAGAAACATAATAGATACCTAAATCAAAGAATATCTCGGCAAGATACCTGCTGTTCAAGAAAATGAGGTGTAACCTTGGTTGGGAAATTATCCAAGTATATTTCATGAGCAAAACCTGCATGCAAAAATTTGTTTTAAGGAAAGATCAATGGTTTTTCACATACCTAAACCTAAATGAAGTTTTTAAAGGTGCTGTAAATCTAGCCTAGGACATAAAATAATTTAAATATTAATGTATTTCTCAATTACATTGGAGAGAGGCATGATTTTGAAGCAGACACGTTCCTTAGGTATTGCTAAAACTATCAAGTATACTGCTGTATACTTGACACTCACAGAATCATAGAATGACCTGGGCTGGAAGGGAGAGATCATCCAGATCCAAGCCCCCACTACAGGCAGGGATGCCACCCACTAGGCTCAGGTTCCTCAGGGTCCCATCCAACCTGGCCTTGAACACTTTCAGGGATGATGAACCCACAGCTTCTCTGGGCAACCTGTTCCTGTGCCTCACCACCTCACAGTAATTTCCTCATAACATCTAATTTAAATTTCTTATTTCAGTTTTAAAAAACACTCCCCCTTGTCTTGACATTACATGCCCTTGTAAAAAGTCCCCCTCCCTCTTTCTTTACGTATTGAAAGTTTCAATAAAGTCTCCTTGGAGCCTTCTCTTCTACAGGCTGAAGAAATCCAGCTATTTCATCCTGTCTTCAACAGTAGGCATGTTCCATTATCTTTGTGGCAGTCCTCTGGGCCTGGTGTAATGGGTCCATGTCTTTCTTGTTCTGGGAGCCTCAGAGCTGGACACAACACTCCAGGTGGGGTCTCACCAGGGCAAAGTAAAGGGGGAGAATTACCTTTCTTGACCTTTTTGGCCACACTTCTTTTGATATAGCCCAGGATACTGTTGGCTTCTGGGCTAGTTAGCTCTCTTGGCAGCACAGTCTGCACGTGAAAGGCTTTTACCTGCACACTGCTGTCATTGAAAAAATATGATCCAGACTACTTTGCATTACCAATTTCAGCATCTACTTCCACTTTGAGGGACTAGATTCTTGACATTCAAACTGCAGATTAGTTACCAAACTCAGTGAACTGTCTTCTTAGACAGCATCTTCACAGCAAGATCAATACCAAAAAAAAAATCAAAACCCAAACAGCTGACTTATCCTGAAAGAAGAGATATGCCTATAGAAGAATGACTGATGCAAGTAAGTTCAGTAACAGATAAACACCTTCTGGGACCCAAAACCAGAATGGATGACTATTAGCCAGAAAATCTGTAAATGACCAGTAGAAAAAATGACTCTCAAAAAAGAAACCTGAAAACAAAAAGAGACTATCCAGCACCAGTTTTCCAATGGTCTTAATGTTTTCCTTCCCCACCAAATGAGAATCATTTGTAGGAATATTTTACAGCTCAAATTCACATGACCTTGGATACATGCTGGCTCATGAAGACTCATACATGCACATCCTCTGCAGTATGACTGAACATGGCACTGCAAAGTTTGACAGTGGAGAAATAGAGACAAATTGAGCACAATTATGTGGGGCCTTCACATTAAGTGAAGGACTTCTGACAATACTGAAACACAATTACTTTGATCTCATTTTGGTTTTAGTATCAGTTACCATATAAATGCCACCTTTACTGTGCTTTTCATGTTGATGGAAGTAAAATTGTCTCATCGATGAAACCAATCACGGATTTAAAAGAATTAATGTACACCAGATTAAAGAGGTAGTTATGCACTTACTTTAATAAAGATTAAATGGAGAATGACATTCCTTTGGACTAGAAAATATCTCACACTTATCCTTGTCTGGCTTTTAAGCTCCGTGTTTCAATGCATGTCCTCTTCATAAGCATCCAGTGCTGGTCAGTGTTGCAGACAAGACTGTAGGTTAAAAGTGCCTTTGATTAGATTCAATGATCTATGACATTATTCAATGCCATAATTTAGTCAAATATCTTTGAGATTAAACAGTTAAAAACACTCTTTACCTCCATCAGCTGAGAAATTACTTATAATGAGTAAAACTTATAAAAATTCCTGAAAGATGTAAGAGCTTAAAGTGCATTTTCAAAGCTATTTTTCAAAAGTATGCTATGCAATATTCATGTTCCTTAGGGTCTTACTAAAATTCACTTCTACTGAAAACAGGAATTAGCACCATTTAGCTGTTTTATAAGTCAGAAATCATAAATTGCCTTCTACTTAATGATTGTAAGTTTAAAAAAAACCCAAAAAAACAACAAACAAGCCACCACGCAGTTCATGTAAGTAATAAAGTAAGAGTGAGTTCACCTAAACACTTGCATATGCAAGCCATATTTTTAGAGACTAATACTAATAATTACCAGCCAGAGGAATAACAAGGCAGAAGAATTATGCTATGGAGAGAATTTCTACATTCATTGTTTCCCTGAACTGACTGTTAAAGAATGATATGTCACCAATATTTTAAGATGTGGTAACTCTTAACAATTTTTCAGCTGAATGCTGCTTATTCTTCCTTAGAAAGTACTCACTCAGCATTTTCTTCAAATATGTGGGGTTTTTTTCAAAGATCCTCATTGAAATATTTAGTGTATTTCATTTTCCTGTGGCTGCCTACTTAAAATCTGAACTTTAGGCTCTGATATTTTTCTCTGATTAAAAGCACCAAATGTAACTAATTTTGATACCTGAAACTCCTACAACTTCAGATTTCTGCTGTGGAGCTGGTTACTGATAACATTTAAATTTCACGATCTGCAGTAAACCTAAACTCTTGAAATAAGTTTTTGTTCACAAGCTCGCACACTTACAGAGAGCAAATACAACAGAAACATAAATGGTGATATTCAGTACTGAATGTTCATTACAGAAACCTATAAAGAACCTTGGTTTGATCAAATATAGCCAGGAAAACTAATTTTGAAATGTAAATGAATGTTGAATTCACTTTTTTTTTTTAGACCCCTCTCAGAATCCTGAATTGGTACGAAGTAATGCAGTCCTATTAGTACAAGAGTTTGTGGCGGTTTATATCACCCTAGTTAGGCAATCAGAACACAGGTATTTCAAACACAAGAGAATATTATTTTATAGACTATCTCATGTCATCTATTTATCCCAGCTATTCAACACTGGAGACTACAAAGGACTCCTTGCTATCAGTCAACACCACCCTGCGTGATTAGCCAAGACTAAGACACACATCTGGTCACAGTCATGTCAATCAAGCAATATGATAACAAAATAAAAAGAGGTCTACAAACACAGGTTACATTCCCCAGCATCATGGCACCACTGAAGAAAAAAAAAGGAAGCTTCTGCAGAAATACTAGTATACCTTAATGGAAGAGCTTTTCTATCTCCTTGAAAAACATATTTACTGTACTACTCCTGAGAGAAGTCCTGGATGGTGACAGAACAACAATGTCATGGTGAAGTACTTGGCTTTCCAAAGTGCCATGCCAGTTGCAGCACTGTAACCAAAAAGAGCTGTTTCGGGATGATTTTTCACAATCCTAAATAATATACAGATAAACATATAAATAAATATAGATATAAAAACAAGCCTCAGTTTGGAAACCATTTGAAAGGAAGCTATAACACTGAGAGAGAAATTAATGTAATAAATTGTTTACATTTACATAGTTCAGAATATATTGATGTAAAAAACCAAAATTTTATTCTTACTTACAGAGAAACAAAATAATTCATATACTTTGATGTTACTGAGTATGTGAAGCTTTATGGTGAAAGCAATATTTTTGTGGAAGGAATTAATTAACATTAATTTTTAAGACTTGCAGCACATACACTTTAGAGGGAAATGTTAACCAAGAAAGCATTAAAAAAAAACAAACAAAAAAACCCCAACCAACCAACCAACAAACAAACAAAAAACAAACAAACAAACCAAAACACCAAACAAGCTTAATCAAATTGTCAGTGCTATTTTATTTATGGCTTCCTACTGCTTCCTGTGTTGCAACTACACATATGAATGTTAGCTATCTGTTGATATACACATTAGCATATGATAAAAACCATAAAAGACTAATTAAATTCATGAAAACAGAGAAGAAATAAAATTACATGTCCTATCCATTTAGAGTTCCATTGTTTTCGTAACTCCTCAAAAAGACACATAGTTGCAGATGTGTTCTGCCTCAGAAGATGTTATGGATGGCTGCAGGTCCAGCAAAAAGAGGGGCTTAGTGAAAACCAAAGATTTCTCCTACTTTTCTGCAGAAATTTTACTTTCCCTACAAGATCAATCCTTTTCCAATTTTCAGCAAAAATAATTCTTTTCTATGTTCACCAGTTAAAATTAATAGTTTTCATTTATTTTAGAGTAAGTATGTATCTCCAAGCTTTCCTTAGGCACTTCTAGTGTAAATGGTTCATACTGTTCAGCCTTTTATGGATAAGACAAATTGTCAAAAGGAGACACTATCTCTAATTGCCAGTAACATAGTCTGGATAATCTAAAAAAAAAAAAAAAATTCACTGCAAAGGGTCCAGGATACCATTGCACTCATTTCCAAAAATCTTACCTCATGCTCATGCTTTCTCCCAGTCAAGGTTAATGAATGTATCCTTCATAATTTTTTTGAATGTTAAAACCACAACAAAAGTTAATATCCCACACGATGAAAGGCACTCAGTGAAAGTTTCAGTAACTTACTATTTAGTGTCATTTTTACTGTTACTGTTTTTATAAAGATCTAGAGAGTAAGACAAGTGTGGTGAGTCTACACTTCATCCTACCCCTGAGGAAACTGTCTCCAAGGCATTTATTAGACAGTAACATTCACAGTTCCTATGCTGTAATAGCAATAGCTTACTGTTTTTAACAAACAACAGCCTTTGTTCTGAAGGGATTACTGTCCTTGCTGGCTCTATGCCCTATCAAAAACCCAAGACATCCAATTATCCTTTAAAATGCACTGTTGAACATGACTGTTTGCCAGAAAATGGATTTTTCTTTCACATACATAACAGCTCCACTCACATTTTGTGCGTACTTGTTTCTCTTATATAACCTGTTACATCCTCCTTCACCATACAAGCCACACAGAAATTGTATCCCAGGATTGGTCTAAACAATCTATAAACAGTATGTTATACAAACAAACACCTTATTAAGCTTTTTTTACTGAACAGTAGAGCTAACTCAGAAAACAAACAGATAAAAAAAGGCTCTATATTTTACACAATTTATGTTAAAACATGTATTACACTTTTATAAATGGTTAGCTTATACATCAACATCTGTAAAATTGTAATGCCTTGAAAAGCAGTAAAGTACTTTGATTTTATAGACTTATCTTAGTCCTATAACTAAACACATCAAGAACAAGTAACATTTTAGTTTCTCCTGGATAAACTGCCCACAATCTAACCAGTAAGTGTCACTTTAGTTTAACACCTCTCTGCTTTCAAGAATGTATGTCTTACATGATCTAATTGGCCCTTCCTACTGATTTTTTTTCAAGGCAATTTAACCTGTCTGCAGGTTTGGGGATGTTACAGATTCTCATTTCATAAAGGTAATAAGACTGTAGTAAGTATCAAAACACTTTTCTTGTTCAATACCAATAGAAAGTTAAAAGTATAAAAATACTGTGCATTTGATAGATGAACAGAAATGGTATATTCTCAAAAGGTCTAAATAAATAACATTGAAAGCTTAACAGTAATAGATGGTAAAAAGTTCTCACATTTAGTGGAAACTACGCAACACACTTGGATTTCATCTAGTCTTACCTCTTACTCAACTACAGGTAGTTAAAAAGCAGCTGGGCCTTGCAGCTATGCAGTCAACTCTAGCAGTCAGTTGAATCCTCAATATATTTCACTATCTGAACACCGGGAATCCTCCCTTAAGCAATGTTTACTTGATAAACTCTAGATAAAAGACACCTTTATGGTCAATAATACAATACAACTGTATGTTTATAAATATTTATTAATAATACAATGTCTAATAACTTCATACTGATTATATCTCAATTCAAAGCTGACAAGTGGTTTAACATTAATAATTCTTAATATAACTTGTGTGTATATTATCCACCCAGTTGTATAGATCATAAACTTGAGATACGGGCAGATTGAATGATTTTTCCATCTCTTCTCTGTGTGCTTTGGAGCATAACCTAAATGTAAACATGTAGAAAACTTCAAGTAAAATGCTAGCTCCACAAAAACCAAAATAATTTTTGCTCTTTGCTTCTACCGAGACATAATTATATCCCCAATTCATAAGAAATTTCCTGACATTAAAAAAAATCTGTTGACCTTCCCAATTACAACTCCACTGGGTACAAGACAGATGCAACTCAACATATGGTAGTGAACAGGTTTTTTCTACAGTAACATTAAATTTTTGGGGTAAGTGGACATTGAACAGCTTTAGAATGGACTCAAAATATCTCTTTTCAAGATGTGAAAAATTACAAAATGTAGCATGACACAGACGATAGCTCAGGTTGGCACACATCTAGACTGAAATTAATAATTTATGGAATAATCTTTTAGTTTGGTCTAGAATATAAATGAACACATCCATGTCATACTTGTACTGATTTTTCTCATTTGCAACAAAATGATGTTTAGTGGCTTTAAATTCAGAAGACACTCTTTCCTGTTTAACCTATTATCTAGGTTAATATAATCATGCGGAGCACTTATTAAGTAACTTTTCAACTATCAATCATTCCTAAATAGTGATCTCTCATTTTAAATCATAAAGTTAGAACAGATTCCCCCTTTTCTCCATCTCAGAGATAGCAGCAGTCAATAAAACCATCCACTTCAAATACAAGATTTATATCTGTCAGGTGTTTCATACCATCAACTCCACATTTCTAAATACAATATTCATGTTGGTAGCAAACATGCAACAACCACCTGTAGAAGCATCTAATGGGAATTTCTCTACCTAACAGAAGTCTGAATCTTATCTAGGTGCCTGCTAATTGACCTGCAGAGGATACATTTCATTGTGTGCAGCCAGGCAGCCCTGTTTAGATAAACCAACACAGAAAAGAGAGTTTGGGAGTTTTTAAGCAGAGGTCAGGGTTAATCTACAAATGTGTTTTATCCCTTAAAGGATTTGTATTAATCCAGTTTTGTCTCTGATGATGCTCATTCAAAGCTTACATTGTAACTGAAAATCTTCCCTCTGATGCTTTTCCTTTTTAATACTAAACCACTTAATAGACTGCCACTCAACAGGAGAGCTAGGACAATCTTCTGGTAAATCTTTAACTAAAACCCACATAATTTTTAATAAGCAACCAGGTACACTTACTGGAGAATAGAGGCCCTCTAACAAAAAAAAAAAAAAATCTTGATTTTGTTTCTTCCCTGAGTTGTTTTTTTTTTCTTACATGTGTGCAGTTTGCTTTTTTCTTTTTTTGTTTTTCCTTTCCTAACTGCAACTTTGTCTAAGATTGTTCTATAGTAAAGATAAACTAGAAGGTGTTCAGACACAGAGATATGATCCAATAGCACAGTCCTTGACAGAATTTAGACTAATTTCAAAATCCCAAAGAACAAGACAAGAATCTGGTTGATGTCCAGGATACAGGATTTTGTGGGATAAAATGGAATTATAATTTCAAGATGAACCCCAGTAAAAAGACCACCCATTTTAAGCATATCAGATGGTGGCTACTACAGTTAGAAAAGTCAACTTAAAACCAGGCAGGAGACAATTAAATATTCCATCTTTGCTAGCGATGTCCTGAAAAGTGCCTTTCTTCCTTCTAGAGAGTATTTCACTGCTTTCCTCTCCAAGGTTCCCTCCTTAGAGTGCAGCACCCTGGCACTGTCATACCAACATAGGCAGATTACCCTCCAAACACTGCTCTGGCAGGAACCAGCTCCTGAACCTATGGCTTCCAGGGCAAAACGCAGGAAAATAGTAGGGGCAATCAGAGCAGAAAGACATGGAGCCTTTCAACAGCAATAACCTACAACGTACAACAGACCAACTTTTGTCATATCCATGTTTTATTCAGTCTGGTTTTATTTATTCTAATGTAGTAAAAGATGGTACCCTGTACCATTTCATAAATTCATTCACTTTATATGAACACAAAAAATCCCCATGTATGATTTTGGGTGTATCCCTTATTCAAGGCACCACAATATAACAAGACTTCTATTGCAAGATCAGTGATGTACCACTCCTCCCTCACTGTACAGTTACCTCAGTTTCACGTGAGTTGAGTCAGTCATGTCTTTTGTCTGTTATTTGACATTAATGCCCTTCCTTATGATGACATTTGCGGTTTCCATTATTTTCTGCAGCGCTTCATTGATTTTGAGATCTATAGCGCCTACGCGAATTGTCCTTCAGAGCTCTGTCATTACTCCTGCTTTACAATAGGTACATACCCAATGATTCAGGATCAAATTCAACCAACCTAGCAGGTGCATGAGGGCTGAAGGAAAAGTGCCTTTTTTCCTTCAGCTGAAATTCAGTTTCCTTAAAATTGTAATATTGGCATTTTAATGAATAATGAATGTAATAACTATGATTATATTGATCATTTTTGTTTCTCACTGTTAGATACCTCAGGTCTTGCCTTACAAACTAATTGAAAAAAAAATGTTAAAAGTATAAAACTATAAAGCCTCCATCCAGGAGTAACCAGAGCAATATTAACAGCATTAAAAAGTGATGTTCACAACTGAAACGAGCTAAGCCAGTTTTTGTTAAGCCAGTTTTTGTTTCTGCCCAGATGGACACACAGGACTTTGCTAAAACCAGTTCTGAAGATGGGATTGTGCTTATTCCTCCCTAACATCTCCTCTCTAGCGTGCTTTTCCCTGTCTTAGAGCTGAACTTGGGATCTCTTTGGTGATGAAGGTGCATACAACAATAAAGTTCAACATAGAGGCTTTCAGTTTAGGCTTCGATGACACCTGCGCCCACATATTCACAGAAGAAGCCAGTTTTCAGAAAACGCTCTTCTGAAATATTTCAGCCTGACCAATAGCCTTGGTAGCACAGGAGATAGAAACTTGCAGAAACATTCTCTCTTTCCTTGGTATTGATGGCTAAACTGAAGGCCTACATTTCCAGGGCTGCTTATAATTTCCAAGACTGGAGCTGATGGCTGGGTGGTCCACAGCAGACCTTTGCTGTCCATATAGTACCAGCAACATTCAAAATACCCTGTGCTATGACAGTCTGCAAATATAGGAGGAGTTTACAGAAGAACCAAGCCTTGATATCCTAGCAGATAGGGTCATGACTCTTCTTGAAGCTTCAGTCTATGTTCCTTTTTTGTATTTTCCAGGTACATTTATATCTCCACAGACTAGTCACACTATATGGATTCTTTTGAAAACAATGGCCTTCAGTAAGTCCTGAACTTCAGTGTGTGTTTTCTTTAAACACAAGCCTGACATACTCACAAGGAAATCATTTTAGTATGATCTCAGTTATCTCTCTCAGAATATGATCATTCAAATACAGTTTCATAAAACTTGTCATACAATCTTAATCCCATGAACATTTTGCCATCCCATTTGGTCTTGTCATATTTTGTCATACTTATCATACTTGTCTTATAATAGCATCGCCCACCAGTGAGAGTGCTTTATTTGCACATGCAGACTGCTAAATGTCCACTGCCAAGGGCAGCTGAACTGTATTCAATCTCCTTCCCCAGTCTCCCTCTACTTTGTGATTTCAGAGAAGAGCCATGCATTTAAAACACTCTCACAGTAGGACAGAGAAAAAATTTACCTCCTAAATTAAAACAACTGATAATATCAGAGGCTAATTTCCATAATGAAAGCATAATTAAATAAATGTGAACCCATTGTAGGACACTGGAGCCCATTTCTTCCAGCACATGCCACGAAGCTTTATACTTTCCACTCCTGTGTTTCAGAACAGTTCATTGAATTGTAATGTCAGTCTAGCAAGGAGAAGCAGCTCTCCCCAGGCATGATCCCTGCCTCTGCCAGTGCTCACTACAGTGCTCCACTGAGGGAAAGGGAATTCTGTCATCATGTTACTGTACTGATGGAGTGTTCGCTGGCAAGCAGCAGTAGGCTTTCCAGAAATATGACACAGCAAGATAAAGCTTATACAAACTGAGAGGCATAAACATAACCTACTCGTGTTAATCCTGTAAAAGCACACATATATGACAAGAGGAAGCAGCACTACAGAGCTCTGCAGTCTGTGATTTTCCACCTGTTGAAGAGACAGGACATAAATGCAGGTGTGTCTTCCCTTGGCAAGACCTTACTTCCATGTTCAAGGTAAAGCCTCTTCATATCTCAACTAGCACCCATACTAACAAGGCTGGTTAAAACCCACTTTCAACCTACACAAAAAATAACACCACATCCATTATGTTAGCGATCAAAGCTATATACAAGTTTGTAGATTGTTTCAAAGATCAAAGACAGTCTGTCAGACTTCATTACTAAAAGAAAAAAGGGACTCCGACTTCAAAAGGCTTTGCATTATCCTTTGTTTTCTCCTCAAAAATAATTTTGAAACGGTGAGGTACCTCAGAGAAATCTAAATTAACAAGCTTTCTGACAGTGTCTTCTAGCTTAGGCTGCAGTTTGATCTTCTCATTCTTTTTCCTTCTCCTTTATGTCATAAGTGAATGCTGATTGTTTGCCCCACTGGCTTAATATGGGAACACATTAAGGAAAAAATATTCAAGCACTTCATCAGTCTGCAAGTACCTAAAATTGCTCCCCCTTCCTCATCCAACTGTTTTGTCTTGTTCACTGCAAGATTGTCTGCAAAAGGCAGTTTGAAAGTATCTTCAATTTGTTTTCCTGTTTCCCTGAATGAAGTGACATTTTCAGTCAGATTCACAGAACAAATTACACTAATTGTGAATAAAAATAGCTTCAAGATTAGATAACTTTAATGCTGTTTGAGCTGTAATTCACATGGGTGTCTTTTTAGAGTGCCATTTCTTGAAAGCATTCACATTTTCATGACTGCTTTAAATATTTTTGCATTATTACATAAGGGAATTTTCAGAATTTTCATAATTACCCACAAGGCAAAAACTCCACCAGCTGCACAAAGATCCAAACCTAAATACCTTTCTTCCTATGTCACTAGGATACAGATGTAAAGCAGTATAGTAAAGAAGTATAGTAAAGCTAACGTGTCAAAGCTAACAAAGACCAGTGAGGTCTTCATTAACAGTTTCCATATCCTCCATAATAAATAAGCTAACAGAGTTAAATCAACAGCACTGAGAAGTTCATTCATTCTTGTGAAGAACTATAAGAAAGTGTGGATCTTCCTCCGATTCACCTCTCCACAACCAACAGTCATCGAGATACCACTGAAGAAGTGTGCTCTTTGTTTGCCTCTGGGATTTAGTTTTCCACTACAGAAATTGCACATGAAGAGGTTTCCACTATCATCAAACACTGAGCTAAAATATTTAATGGACAAGGTGCTGATTTACTACCTCTTGGGGTCTTGCCTCATAGGAAATTATCATTCTTCAATCTGAATCATAGAACCAACCAGATTGGAAAAGACCTCTGAGATCATCAAGACCAACCCTTGATCCAACAGCACTGTGGTTACTAGACCATGGCACTAAGTGCCACATACAATCTCATCTTAAAAAACCTCCAGGGAGAGTGCATCCACCAATTCCCTGGGCAGCCCATTCCAATGTCTGATTACTTTCTCTGTAAAAAATTTCTTCCTGACATCCAACCTAAACCTCCCCTGGAACAGCTTACTGGACACAGTACTCCAGGTGTGGCCTCACCAGTGCTGAGTACAGGGGCAGAATCCCTTCCCTGGTCCTGTTGGCCACACTGTTCCTGATGCAGGCCAGGATGCCATTGGCCTTCTTGGCCACCTGGGCACACTGCTGGCTCATGTTCAGCCTCCTGTAGACCCAAACTCCCAGGTCCCTCTCTGCCTGGTTGCTCTCCAGCCACTCTGTCCCCAGCCTGTAGCGCTGCAGGGGGTTGTTTTGGCCAAAGTGCAGGACCCGGCACTTGGCCTTGTTAAGCCTCATCCCGTTGGAATCAGCCCAACTCTCCAGCCTATCCAGGTCCCTCTGAAGAACCCTCCTGCCTTCCAGCAGATCAACACTCCCCCCAACTTGGTGTCATCTGCAAATTTGCTAATGGTGGACTCAATTCCCTTATCCAGATCATCAATAAAGATATTAAACAGGACTGGGCCCAACACCGATTCCTGGGGGACACCACCAGTGACCAGCAGCCAACTGGATTCAGCCCCGTTCATCACCAGTCTCTGGGCCCGGCCCTCCAGCCAGTTCCTAACCCAGCACAGAGTGCCCCTGTCCAAGCCGTGGGCTGTCAGCTTTTCAGGAGAATGCTGTGGGAGACAGTGACAAAGGCTTTACTGAAGTCCAGGTAGACACATCCACAGCCTTCCCCTCATCCACCAGGCGGGTCACCTGATCATATAAGGAGATCAGGTTGGTCAGACAGGGCCTGCCCTTCCTAAACCCGTGCTGGCTGGGTCTGATCTCTTGTCCATCCTGCAGGTGCTGTGTGATTGCACTTAAGATGATCTGCTCCATAACCTTGCCAGGCACTGAGGTCAGGTTGATGGGCCTGAAGTTTCCTCATAGCCCCTTTTGTGGATGGGTGTGACATTCGCCAGCTTCCAATCATCTGGAACCTCCCCAGTGAGCCAGGACTGTTGGTAAATGATGGAGAGTAACTTGGCTCTTCTGCCAGCTCCCTCATCACCCTAGAATGGATCCCATCTGGTCCCATAGACTTGTAAGGATCTAAGTGGCTCAGCAGGTTGCTAACTGTCTCCTCCTGGATTACAGGGAGGCTACTTGGCTTCCTGTCTCTGTCTACCAGTTCCAGAGGCCAGTTGTCTTGAGGACAACCTGTCTTACTGTTGAAAACTGAAGAAAAGAAGGTTTTAAATACCTCAACCTTATCCTCGTCTTTGGTGACTATGTTCCCCCCCAGGTCCAACAAATAATGGAGGTTTTCCTTGCCCCTCCTTTTGCTATTGATGTATTTGTAGACATGTCTCCAGGATGAAGGACCACCGCCTCCCCAAGATCTTACTCTATGGTGAACTTACCAGATATAAGGACTTCCTGAAACAACATCTCAGCCTTGGCCATATTGATCATCATCACTGGTCTACTCTGGCCTCCAGTAGGGAGGTCTGGAGACACACTATCTATAACGCTGCTGCTTCCTTTGAGAACGCATGCAGGATCACTCTTGAGGAGAAAAGACAACGCAGAAATCATCGTATCTTGTCAATACCACCCAAGGAGTCTTTCTGCTGTGCCTTTTGCAACCGATCTTGTCTATCTCACATTGGCCTCTTTAGCCACCAGTGTGCTTGTAACAAATGTGGGTAAAGTTCTTCCCAAATCTTCATTCGTGAATCCTAGCCATGATGATGATGATTTGTAGAAGCATTTCTTGTTATCCCTAAGAGAAGTGGCTAGACTGAGTTACCTTTCAGATCCCTGGTAACATCCCCTCTTTAACATGCTATTTTTATTCCTGTTATTGCATGGATTAATATCACTGTACATAAATTCCCAAAATCTACTTTAGGCTGATTCCAAAGGCACTGTCAACATTAAAGATGCCAAAACCATGGTGGAATAAGATGTTCTACACATTTGCATTGAGAAATGTATATGCTTTGGGAAACATTATCATTAAAACAAAATCCCTAGACACAGTGTGCTGGGTAGGCACTGGAGTCCTCAATCAGCAAAGCCAATATCTGAAATGAAGTTAATACGCTGTAAAGTGGTACTTAATAACAAAGCAATAGGTCCACAAATGCTCAGAGTAGATAAGGAAAATTAGGAAAGCACTCAGCCAAGCTGCTTGGGGCTGTTTCTTCCTCTTTCCTTTTCCTTCAATGTTGCTTTTTACTTAGCATTCAAAACTTCTAGTTTTGCACAGAAATAAAAACTGGAGGGGGAGATGGGGGGAGATCCCTCTCAAGTCACCAGAATAAATACCCTTCTTAATAGGAATATTTTGTTTTATAATGTTTTAGCCTACATGGATCAATTTAAATCTGGTTCCTGGCAACTCCATATTCTACTCCCTAATGGTTTCTCCCATGCTGATCACTAAAGTGATCAGTGCCTCATCTAAAAGTTGAGAGGCATAAACTAATTAACAAAGCTAACAAACAGCCAAAATGGAAAACTGCACACAACAGCTGAACAAAGATGTGTGGTCTTTTATTCCTTTTGCCTGCATTAATATCCCCAGTTTTGTTCTTTCTCAAATGTTCGCATGGAGATACACCCATACATAGTTATACATATGTATATAAAAAGCATAAACGCGCATATGCACATATATAGAGATGCCACCACAGTTACTGAATATAGATATAGATATATGGATATAAAAATTAAAATACTGTTTTCTTCAGGGTTTTCTTTAAGTTTTTTTTTTGCTTAAAATGTGTCTTCTCTGTGCAGGGTGGCTGGATGCATTCCAAAATTCACTTTTATTCCTGATTACATGTGACATTTTTTTAAAGGACACTTCTGAAATAATAATTGTGAACTGCAAATGTGAGTAGGCTGGAGTGCCCAGAAGGCGTGGCAGAGTGAGCAGGCACTCTGCAGCACATGGTATTCTCCAGGCTCCCTTCACAGTGTGCCCATTTCAAACCTTGTCAACTGTGCAGGACTGCATTAGTATCTCAGGCAACAGTGTTTAGGAGAGCTGCAGATTCAGACTCTGAGACTATGGAGTAGGCAAGAAGGTAACCTCTTCAGGAGTCATGACAAAATAAACCTAGAAGTATACTAGTTGGGATTACTTGGCATTAATATACACATAAAGATAAGGCGTAATTTTAAATTCTTCACAGTTGTCTTGAGGCCAAACAGTGAAACTTATCCACTTTTAATCACTTTTAGATTTGCTTCCTTACAAAAACCATAGACAGAATCAATAAAAAGAGTAACAAGTGAGGGATTCAAATTCTCCTCTGTATGTACACACACACACACACGTATATATCTGTCCTAAGCGATCTGTGGTTGGGCCTCAGGCAAAGGAAAGTAAATCCAGGATTTAATAATCAACTTCTTCATGTAAACACTACAAATTTTATTTTTAAATCTTGAAAACAATGCTGGACTTCTCTCTTATAAAGGCATCATCCAAAAGTGAGGCAGCCCACAAAAATTTCCCTACCTCAGAAGCTTGCATAAATGAATGACGGCTTCTTGTACAAGGATGATATGAAGCTGTTCTACAGCAGTCACAGCTTAAAGGTCACTTCGAATGCTGGAAGTGACCTTGACACCAAAATTATCAAGGTAAGAGCATGGTCTTCTGTTTGTGAAATATAGGAATTAATGGATTCTTTTCTATATATATTTCATAAGCAAAGAGTGAAATTTTTTCTCTTGTCAATTTATTTCTGCCTCCCTTTGCATATAATATTAGTTTGCTCACTGAAAAGACTGCATGTGATCAACCATATCATCTAGGTAACTTTAATGGTATTTCTGCATAGCCTGGCCGATGACTGACTCTGAATTACTGAACAAAGTTCAGTAAATTTTTAAGGTCAGTTCAATTGAGAGCAAAACTTAGATATTTATTTGTCTGTAATAGTATGTTTCAGCCCTTTTGAAAAAGTTGTACATAAACCTAGTCTTATGAAACATTCTAAAATAGGATTTTTTTTTATTTAAGATCTAGTTTTTGTCTTTCATCACTGTAAAAGCAAAATAGAGTTAAATTTGAACAAAGACCAAGCTTGGACAGCAGTAGTCATAAAACCATCTGCACCAAAGGAGGTATTAGTTTTACTCCAGTTTACCCTATTGTTTTCCTCATTTTATTTTTTTCCCACTCATTTCCACAGCTAACTGACCTGACTGGTAGAAGAAAACATGACTTCATATACTGTCATCTTTAGGTTTTACAACAGTGTCTTACATAAACAGTGTTCAATTCCCAAATAATTGTAATGCTCTTGTGGAACACAGGCAGTTTGTATGCATCAATGCAGAGCAGTGAGCAGAATCCTAAGCTAATGACCACCTACAAGCTGGCTGAATGTAACAGCCTCATGGGAGCAAATGTTGTTTGCTACCTGTTAGATAATGCATTAAGACATGATTCTAGTTAATAAAGGGCATTCAGATGCCACAGAAGGGACACTGAACACCTGTACCTGTGAAATGCTCTCCCTTAAACAGTACTCAAAGGTTTTTTTAAACACGAAACCCTGGTGCAGGAAGATTATTATTAATACTGAAGACAGAGGAATAAGTAAAGCTTTATAAAGAAATTTCTTGCAAGGTCTACCACAGAGTTTCAGAGCCAGGGCAGGGGCAATTCTGTGATTCACCCATGGGTCACAGCACCATTATTTTGTTGCACTTCACTTTATGCCTTCTAGGCAAAAGTTGTCTCAATTTATCTTCTATTTGTGCAGAACAAGCTGGATGACAGCTTTCACTGGCAGAGAGAGTCCTCATGGTTTCTGAGCACAGGAAAAGAGAGCTACTTGTCTCCAAAAATATCTTGAAAACACCATACGTTTGAGCAGGAGATGCCATAAACAAGGACCTTGTCTACTTGGAGAGGCAACCTGGAGCAGCTCATCATAGATGTGTTCTGGATGGTAGACAGAGGTACCCCTCTTCATAAAAAGTCTTTTTCTTTTTTTCCTTTTTGAAAAAGTATTTCTAACAAGTCCTTTACTGTGACTCTTAATAAAAGACCACTTTTTTGCTCTTTCTTACCAGTAAATATGGTCCTGTCATGTGACACACATGACCTTTTTTGACTCTTAAAAATAATGAACTTGGAATTGAGAAATATGTTGAAAATATTTTTAGCGATGAGCCAGTTGGCAGAACACAATCATCAGAAAATATCTCAAAAAATATTTCACCTACCCACACAGACTCTCTGGGAGATTGTTCTGGGAAAGATGTTACACACTGCTCCACAGCTATTTCTGCTTGGTGATAAAAGTAGAATAGCAGTGTTCAACAGACCTTGTGGAAAGATACGTAGAGGGGAAAAAAAAAACAAAACCTAAAGCGAGTTGGGTGTTTTTGTAACCATCACAACATAGTGTCTCGATTTGAGACAACTTGGAGCAGCTGAGACCTCTGACAAGGCTCCTCCCTTGGATTCAATACCTCCCTAGTTTCTCCAATACCAAGAGAGATACCAAATACACTCAGATGTAAGTGAAAAAATAACTCTTTATGAAGGAGAAATTCTAGTAACATTACTGATAAAACTGGGTTAAACCAACCAGTGAGGAGAAACTTTCCAAGCCCCACCCACCAGTCCAAATCGAGATGGCAGAGGTCTTCTCTTCCCCCACATGTTAAAAACCACACGTGGCCTCAGGATAGAGACAAGATGGACAGCCTTCCATGTGCTTTGCCTTGCCTATGCCTGGAAAGCCAGGCAGGAATGGTTGGAGAGCCAGCACTGGCAGGAAATGGCAGGTAGCTGGGATTCAATACTGGCAGGTGCTTGCATGGCACTGGAGTGAGGCTGCAGGACTGGAACAGACAGTCAGAGCAGGGCTGTGGACCCCCCAGGAGACTGGAATGACCCGCAAGACACCCGTTGGATCAGTGATGAGACTTGGTTGTTACAGTTTCGATGTCCATTGGTCAAAGTGGTGGTTGTAGTGCTGTCAAAGTGTCCAAGTCTAGATCAGTTGAGGTATTAGTGGAAGCCCCGGTGGTGAGGGAAGCCCTGAAACTCAGTTATGTAGAGTCAGGTTCAGGTGGAAACCTCCAGTACCTCCCCTGAGATGGGGAGGTTTACACTGGATGATATAACACTGTGAGTCACAGTATACTTCGGGAGTCTTTTACACCTTCTAAAATCACAGAATCACACAGAATCACGTAATCAACTAGGCTGGAAAAGACCTCTGAGATCATTGAGTCCAACCTTTGACCTAACACCACCTTACTAGACCACGGCACTAAGTGCCACATCCAGTCTCTTCTTAAATTTCTCCAGGGACTATGACTCCACCATCTCCCTGGACAGTCCATTCCGTTGCCCAATCACTCTCTCTGTAAAGAACTTCTTCCTAATGTCCAACCTAAACCTCCCCTGGAACAGCTTAAGACTGTAGCTGCTTGTCCTACTGCTGGTTGCCTGGGAGAAGAGACCAACCCCCCACCAGGCTACAACATCCTTTCATGAGGTCTCCCCTGAGCCTCCTCTTCTCCAGGCTAGACAACCCCACCTCCTTCAGCCTCTCCTCATAGGACTTGTGTTCCAGTCTCTTCACCAGCCTTGTTGCCCTTCTCTGGACCTGCTCCAGCACCTCAATATCCTTCCTGAACTGAGGGGCCCAGAACTGGAGTCAGTACTCAAGGTGCGACCTCACCAGTTCTGAGTACACTTCCTTAGTCCTGCTGGCCACTCTGTATCTTGATACAGACCAGGATGTCACTGGCCTTCTTGGCCACCTAGGCACACACTGGCTCATGTTCGGCCTGCTGTCAATCAGTACCCCCAGATTCCTTTCTGCCTGGCTGCTGTTCAACCACTTTGTCCCCAAAATCACATCCCCAGATGCTGCAGCAGTCTCTTACATTAGTGCATCTGAGTCCATTACGGCCCATTATGGCTCATCAACAAGAGATCATTAGACTAGATGTGAATGTTCCAGGGAGTTATCATAGCTGAGTCATCTGTGTCAGGAAAGAGAAACACTACCTCACCTCACGGGGTTTGCCTCTTTCCTTATCTTGCTTAACATCCACCCTATAGCCTGAGGTATCAGATGTGCCTTCAGCCCCTGGCCTAAGTGGCCACTCTGCACATTGTTAGCCAAGCACAGTGCTGGCTCAGCCATGAGCACCAACAGTCCAGTCTCTCACAGCGCCTGGGCGGTCACCGCAGGTGGTCACAAGTTTGAGTCATTAATCATCAGCAGTTCAGTCTCTTTAAGGAAAGCAAAACACCAAAAAGCAAAAAAAATCTAAATTTAATATAAAAATAAGATGTAGCAATGTTGCTGATCACATATTTATTTGAAAAATGCATCTATCTTGGGTGTCTCTTTTTTTGTTTTCTCCAGCTTGGCTGGGGCACTGCCCTTATAGCTGAAGAAATGAGCAAGCTCTGTGGTGTCCTCACCAGTCTGTCTTTGAGATCTGAGAGGCAAACAGATCTGGCACTCAGGATATAAAGACAGGAGACAGCACCAAAAATAAAGACCAAACTGTGAGAGTACAGTTCTTGCAAAAACCTTGTTGTAGGCTCACAATGGTCACTATCACAAAATTGATAGTCAGATTTCCCCCCCACCCAGAGACGTACACCTGCATGAAGAGTCTCTGGACTAGAGAAGGTGGTTGGGCTTACAAGTAGTGGCCTTTCTGCAGATGAAATTATTAGTGAGTTCAGCAGAGACTTCCCTCATACTTCAGGCCAATACTACATTTCAGATATATTGTGATAAGTTTTCAGATGCTGGCTCTTTTAGACTATGAAATATCAATCCTTTGTTTTTCAGTGTTAACATGTTTAATATAATCAAGAACAAAACTGATATATGAGGTGATAAAGAAAAATAAAAGCAGATAAAATCTAAAAGTTTCTCTAATTTTTTCAGTATTTTTGCTAAAATAATACACAGTATTCTCATTCATCGACCCAGCACTTTCCATTACAGGGCTCTCCTAGTTGCTAAAATTTTGTGTTTACCTGTTTAGGGTGAAATTTCCTATGAAATTTCTAAAGTTTAGTTTCAGCTCTAGAATAACCAGTCTTTTTTCTGAGAAGAGGATTACAGTAAAAGATCAATTGTTTTGTCCATGCTGAAATAAAATAAATAAATAAAATAACAGAATCCATTAGTGTGCTCAAAGACTGACATAAATGTACTGCAAAAAGAGCTGAATTCAAGTTCCCCAGGTGATGCCTTAAGCCCCAAGGGTTTTTTTATTTTTCTAGTACTTGTAAGCCTTGTAAGTTTTATAAGTAGTGGAAGTAGACTCTAAAAGCAGCATCCCTTTCCCTGTAGCACCCTTGTTTACACATTCCTTAACCCTCTTACCCCATTCTATGCTCCCTATATCACCCCTACTCCTGAATCTAGCAGAAATGTTTAGTCTTTTGTCAAGGCAAGGCCTAGACTGTTGACAGAACAGCATATCAGGGCCTGAACAACAAAATGAAGTCAAGAATTAGGTAACTATGTACCCTTTGTGCTCTGATGATTGTGAAGATGGGATGAAGAGAGGGTCCCCAAAACCCCCAGACCCATTTCTCAGGGGGTGGACCCCTGGGCGGTCCAGAGTAAAGGCCACAGGGTGGACACATCTGGGATTGGATGGATGGTATTATAAAATGTAACATCTCAGGCACGGGGCACGCGTCTTGTAACATCTTAGCCTTGGCAAAATAAACCCTTTCTTATCTCTCCCCTAATTAACTGCTCCGGGAGATTTTTTTCAGCACCATAAATCCCACTGCAACACAGGCAACCACCACTTTGACATTTTCTAACCCAGTTTCCCACTTACTTTTCCCTTAGTGCCACCATGAGACAGCAAAGCACAAAACACATACACGTTTTGCATAAGGTATTTTTTCTTATGGTTTTCCTGAAGCAGTAGTTTATTGTTAAGTGACTGGAGGCTTGAGGGCTTGGTTTACTCACTGCTGGAGTCCTGGTTTTGGATTTGAAGACTAAATAGACTTCTAGTGCACAGTAAATCCACAGGCAAAGGCCAATTTGAAATTCATAGTTCCACCTGGGAAGGCAGTACACACAGTGTCGTGGGCAGGCTGTATCAACAGCTTCAGCTGGCATAAGGGCAGTTTTATTGGGCTTTTTTTTAATGGGTATATTGTCCCACAGCAGTGTGGGAAGGAAATGAAAGAATTCAGATTGCTATTTCTTGTTCATTACCTCTAAGGACAAAGAAAATAGCATAGAAAATCTCACATAACTGCAAGCCTCAGAAATTAACCTGGTGTATATGTAGAATACAGAGAAGAAGAGAGTTTGGTGTGATGAGGAGAAAGAATCTGTTGTTTGCAAATAAGTTTGACTTGTTCTCAGGAAAATGTGACATGAGAAAAGTGAAGATCTTTGCACTTAATGGATGTAATCAACTTCTTAATCCTGCGTCAGTGACAGGATTTAATCGAAGGCAATTCAGAGCAGCAGACAGATAATGCTAGAGAAACCTTTAACCTGAATCTCTAGGTAAGCCGGATACTGGAGGCAGAGTCATACAACAGAGTGTCCTCTTAGTCACACTACTTAAATGAAATGGCCTTTATTTACTGAGTAGAGACCTTACTTGAGAAAGCATTCAGAATCACTTGGTCAAGCAAATTGCTCACATGAGAGGGGGAACTGGGGTCTTAATTTTTAATTCTGCCACCCACTCATCCCTAGAGAAAAGGGGGTCAGGCCCTGAGAATTGGCTTCATAAATTGGAGTCACCGTGGAAGGATCTGGCCGTGGAGTGGCACCACCATTTGGCAGCACAGGTGCTGTTTGTAGCGGGGAGGCGCTGGCAGCTCCTTGGCATGCTCCTCATACTACAAGTCTGTGCATGTGCACTGGGCTGTCTTTACAACTGGAGCAAGATGCTAAATCTGTCATTGTCTGTCTCTGACTTGCCTCCAACTGCTGTCTGCTGGCAAATGCTGACACACAATGCCTGAATGGGGGCTCTGTGAAGTGTGCACTTGCTATGGTCCACTCCTCCCATCTCATGTTTCAGGACTGATGAGATTTGGAACAGTCCTTTGGGAGCTATAGGTGTTAGATGAGATGATAAGTCTCATCAAGCACAGCTGGGAAATCTCCCTTTTAGGATCCATATAAGAATTATCAATCAAAATCTGTTCCAACTATCACAAAGACAGTTTGTTCGTGCTGACCCACACAAAAATATACATATTTCCCGCTGCCTTTAGGGGTCTCCTAAGAATTGTACAAATAGGAGAAAACTTTTCACAGTGGGCTTATTGTGACTGATGTGCTATTGAAGTGTAACAGATTGAAACTGCATGGCATGTTGTGCCATAATATCTGTATATGGATTATTCCCTGTTTCAGCAGCTATCAAATGTGGGTTTATCTTCTTTTTTTTTTTTTTAGTAATTTTTGCTGAGTGAAAATAATACAGTCTCTCGGAAGCTTCTGAGGCTTATAAAAAAGGTACTTCATCTTTTCATTTGTGTTCACACACTTGGGGTTCCTAACTGAATAGAAATAAAAATGAAAAATGAAAGATGCAAAGCTTACAGATTTATTTTTATCTTGAGAACCTTCAGGAAGGCAGATTTTTCAGTCTCTAATCTTAATGATACAGCAGTTAGAAGGAGTGATTTTCTCTCTGAGCTATACATATTAATTAAGCTGTATTGTATAGTTTTAGTTGAACTAGTCCTTATTACTACCACCGCTGTGAATGTCCCCTTAAAAAAAAATACAGATTCTAGTCGCAAAAGAATGCTTGATTTAAACAAGGTAATGAGAAGAGTCAGAAGTCTCTGGGAATAGCTGATTTTATAGCCTATTAAGAGCAAAATCTTTTATAGCAAAGTCCTGATCTATGTGTTATATAAAATAAGTGTTTTGAAAGAAAGGATTACTTTTAGATGATTTTGTGTGGGCATTCTGAATGCTCAAAAGCAGCCACAGACTCACTACGTAACAGTTACAGATATACAGTAAAACACAGTACAACATATCTGCATTTATTGTCCAGATTTTTTAGGTTGCCAAATAGTTTGCAAACAGTAATCAGCACATCTCTGAAACACCTCAGTACAATGAGGTGAATGGTACTGCCTTTCTCCTTTTACTGTAATAACAAGGTCAAAATGTTCCACTTTGTGTGAATGCTCGATATAGGACAACTGAAACCTCATTTCAGAAGGTACTTAGTGTTCTATAGAGCTTCATTTTGAAAGCACAGCTCAGGGATCCTCTTGCAATTTAAAGGTCTCTGTCAAGCACAAGGAACAGGTGCCAATCATTTGTGAAAAATGTAATCTAGGTCCCCATGGCAAAGGCTGAATTAGCCACATCTCTGTTACAGTGCTTCCTGTGAGAAGCTCCTTTCCCTTCCCTTTCCTCATCGTACAGCCTGTCCAGACTCTGCAGCAGAGGACATATGGCTCCTGTATTAAAAAAATTTTTTAGCTACCTACTCTTTCTACACGGGCTTATCTTAACTAAAGCAGTCATTTAAAGTCCTACCTGCAGCTTATAATTTTTCAGCTTTTCAACTTCTGATGTGGTCTGAACAAGAGTGCAACCTAAACATCCTTTGTGTCACATACCACTGCTTACTGCATCTTGACAGCCTGATCTTAATCCTTGTATTGAAGCACCAAAAGCACACACCTGAAGAAAACATCACTTTGACAGACACACATCTCTAACTGTACCAATGGGTGATTGGTACATCGTCCATGACTCCTCTCATTCTTCTGTTATGAGCAGCTTCCTCCCTCCTTCTGTCATCGTACCACTTGGCTCCACAGTGCAGCTGGATCACCCCCCTACCCTGAAGACTTCAAAAGAGCCATGCATTTTCATTTCACCCATTATCCTGATCTTTTCATATTTACTACCGCATACTAGCAGTAAGAGGACATCAATCTTAAACTAATTTTTTTCCAAATTCTTAAAGAGCATTTGGGTTGAACTAGAAGCAGTGATATGAGGAATCACTCCACACCTCCTTAGTACAAATTCTCTTCACCGATAAAGAGGAATGTAAAAGTATTCATATAGACATTACAGGAAAGACAAGAATAAAAAAGAAGGTCTTTTATTTTTCCCATATTCAGCACAGAGCTTTCCATCTGAACACCCTAAAGCAGAAGTCACAGCCTGAATACAGTATTGTGCTTTAAGCAGAGCATCTGATAAAAAGAAGCACCCAAAATGTCAGCAGGCAGTGGGCCACTTTGGTGAGCCACAGCTCTGCAATACCCAAAGTTATAACTATGGATGCAACCACCATTTCTTTGAAATACTTGATAATATTTCAAAGAAATTTTCAGTATTCCTACAGGATTTTCTCTATAAGGGGCATCTACAGCACATGCTGCAATTTTACTTATTTTGCCCTCATTGGTGTGGTATGGTGGAACACTTCAGTAGCACTAAAACAGGAATGCTCACTGTTTTTATGAGGACTTGTAACACGGACTTTTTATTTGGGCCAATTATTTTCTTTCTAGCTTACAGTACTGATGGGAGTTCTCTTCTCTCATGTTCCACAGCGATAGGTCCTTCATTTCATACATGCCTGAAGCTGTGTTTACTACTGGGAAATATGCTTTCTACAAGAAAATCTTGTTGGGACTGGAACAATGACAAATCAATCATTCCAGAGATTGGAAATGGATGTTGAAAGCAGAGCTGTGTAAAATTATTAATTTCAAGATAGAGCAGATAAAATCAGCCTCCAATTAATTTAGGAAGTCTTTATATCTCTGAGTCTGCACCACAATTTGAGTTCAAGCCTCCATAGGGTTGCTGGAGCAATACCTCCATACATATCAAAACAGCCTCAAAGTGATTTCCTCTCCTGGCATTTTTTCCTCTAAGAATGTATACTTTTTTCATTCTGATTTCAAATAAGTTTCCAACTGCATTCCAGGAAAATTAGCTGTTTATTAATGAAAGCATTACCTTGTGATTTCTGTGCCAAGTAATGTATTATAAAGTGATATAGACCATAAACATAAGATCAGTAGCACCCACTCAACATCTGTAGAGTAACTGTGCCCAAGATAAAAATGGGGTCAGTTCATGACAGTGATGCAAAAGTGAAAGCCTGTAATACAAACCAGTTACCAAAGAATAAGAAATCTTCTCTCTGAGTGCTATGGTGTTCAGAGCTCTTTGTTACTTCTGCTTTTCTTGTTCTTGGTGAATATGCGATTATACAAGTAGAATTCCATTTAGAAAGAGAATTATGTATAATTTTTTTCACACTAGTACCTCAATCACAATGAATCTAACTCTTCATCTACAAAATTCTAATCTTTCCTCAAGATCTACACAAATTCAATAAAAAGATAAAAGTGGAATTAGTAAGACACTAGTCAGCGTGAAGCCCTGTTCACATTACCTAGATCATTTGCTTTCCAGCTGTCCAAATCTCATTTCCCTGTTTTGGTTTCTACCATTTCAATTACACAAGCACACATTTTAAACACCCTGAAGGGTACCTACCACACTAAATGCTGAAATACTGAACACCATGAATAAGCATATAGTACCTCTTGACACCAGTGTCACTCAATGCACTTGCTAAATTACTCTTAGCTTGCAAAGCAAGCAAGTGAAAAAATCAACTCTAAAATGTCTACAGTTAAACTGGTAATGTGGGCCCCCTATTATTTCCTATGCATTTTCAACATACACCCCTTATATCTTAAAAAAACAATTACTTTCATCCTTGAAGCAATTTGGAAAAGGTATTTGCAAAACAGTAGGACTGCAAGAAGAAATATTATGCTTATTGTTAACATGAAGAAATTCACATTAACTGATTAGCTATTTATGGCTTCAAAACTCGTAGGATTCTATTATTGACCCTCTGAACCTTGAATTTCTGATGACTTAAAATTTACAGAAGCATTTAATTTTCCTGCCTACCATTGGTAGTAATGAGTAAGCTGTAGCTAGCATAGAGCTAACAAATGAGATAATTCAAGAAAGTTACAAATTTTTCTTACATTTTAAGATAATAAATATAATAAATGTAAATTCTTGTTTAGTGTTTTACCATTTTAGTCAAAGCAGGAGAGCAATTTTCTTTACTCCTTTTTTAATAGGTAATGGGAAGGTTATTTAGAAAACTCTGCTTTTACTGAAATCAGTGTGCAGCATCTTCACTATTTAGTCATTGCTGATTAAGTTAACTCTGCCTAAAGTATGAGTCATTCACTATAGAATTTTTTGTGCTCATGTGTTCCTTCAAGCAGAATAGAAAGAAGAAATTGTCCACAGTACCTTTAGCAATTATGTACAAGACATTAAACTACAATCAAGCAGAAGGAATTGACAGCAATGCTAAGAAACAAATACATTTTATAGCATGTCCCTCAGGCTGGCTTGTAACCTGTGTGCTCTTGACTCCATACAAGAGGATTTTGAACAATACTGGTAACAATGAAAGAAGACTATGTTTTGTGAGAACCCCAAGGAACTATTATACCCAGTTCTTCTAATTTTTGGAGTATTGATAGTCTCCTCTGTTATTTTTGTAAGAACAGATAAGTTAATAGCATAAGATGTTCTTTCTGTTTCAGGTATCGATGACAGTTTCAATATACACCCTACTCCCTTTATATGTCAGACCATTAAATTCAACCTTGTTGACCTTGTATAGAGTCTAATAATTAGGGGTGATAAAGCTTAAACTGTGTCTGACTGAACTATATTTTCTAAACAGTCTTTCAGTATTGAGCAAGAACAGCAGGACAGGGAGTACTGGAAGAAAAACACCATTTCCTTAGACATCTTCCCTAAGTGACTCATCCTTCTCCCTCAAAGAAGACACAAATTCCCATTACTTCCTACTTTGTCTGATTTTAGGTCCCAGACATTTGCTCTTTCTTCTGGTTCATTCCAGAAAGCTGTTGTTCCCTCTTATTAAATCACTTTCCTTGATGATCTGGATTTATTAAGATAAAGGCCTCTCACACCAACACATTTCATATTACACAGTTCACCAGGTAGATTTTTGTTTTATTGTTCCTTATTCCTTAATTTCTTTTTCAAAACAACTACAGAACCGTGTACAATACACATTATTATATAACTGGACATACACTTCCCATTTTCTCCTATTCGAGCTTACTTATTTCAGAAAAGCATCTACAGATGTTTTAGGGATGGAATCATCCACTGATAGTTTCTTCTCATGTCTTGTTGGCTGCAACATCCAGATTTTTTTTGAAACAAGTTCAGCTTGGTTTTTCATTCCTCTTTTTCCTTTGGAATACAGAAATTATCTGTATTTAGATCAAATATGCTGGAATAATACAAAGTAGGGTTACTATAGCCAATTTTTACTCTTCTTACAGTCTTTCTAATCTTATAGTCTTATAATTTTTAACAACCATAAGTTTATTTATTTGCAGGTAATAAAATCTATAATGCTTCCATCAGTCTAGTGCATAATCCAATAAATCAACTAGAAATACCACTATTCAAGGTGATTTTATGAGATATTCATTATCTGACTTTGAATTTATTTAATATACACTTGATTTACTGATATTATTTTAGTGTTCTTTTAAAAATGGAATATCATTGGAATGAATGCCTTCAGATAGTTATTTTGCAGCTACCTTGAGGAACCAAAGCTATAATCTGACTGAACAAGACCTGTTTTTCAGAGAAAAATGTGAAACTTTTTGCATTACAGTTTTGTTTAATCAAATGCAATATCAGGCCCTTCTGTTACAGCGCCTAAGGCTAAGCTTAGTTTAACAAGTTACTCATGCTATGCTTGTCTACTTCAAATATCTCTCAGAAGTGTTATAATCTTCTACATTTATTAAATATTAATGTTAACATGAAAGACATTTTAACCAGTGGTATTAGACTGTGCAAATTGTTCAGGCTTTATGTCTAAAGTGTTTATCTTTAAACATTGTTAATTATTATTCTCCTTAGTGAATGAGAAGGCAATATGTCATCCTCATGGGATAGTGGCACATCATCTAATTTATTTTCAGATACAGGGGAGAAATGGTTATGAATAATTGTCTCTTACCTGCATCATCTTTTTAGGACCTCCATTTGTAAATGGACTTTGCCATTCTTTCTCTATTTTATACAAGAAATTTTAAATATTTTGCTGCTCTTGTCCTTCTTAGCACACCGATTCTAGACTCCACTAAGAATGTTCTATACCATCCTAATTTTTAAAGTTTTATAGTAATTCATTTTTCCCCTTTTTTTAAATATACTTTTGATTGTTTCAATTGAAAACTTTATTTGTCCACTGAAACAGAAGGCCTTCACTGAAACTGTGCTCTTCCTCAAACACATTATTGCAGGTTTTTTACTTCCCCTTAAAATGTAAGATCCAAATTTTTATTCACATTTTCCATCAGAGTTTTATTTATAGTTGTACTTATCTTTGCCAAATAAAGTTTTTTATGACTTAAAGTAAATATTTGACTGCTTAGTATCTTCCCTTTTTCTTATAATAAAAGCAAACAGATAATAATTGCTGATTTATAAACTATCAACCAAATTCCAACCCAGTCATAACATTATCTTAATCCATCAATATAGAGCTCTAAATGTGACAAACACATTCATGTAATATCATTAGAGGTAGAAAAACATCATCTGTAATTGTTAGAGACTTCAATGACTTTATAAAATGACTGCTTTCATATTTTCTCCAAATTGAAATTTCACAGTAGCAAAAGAAGTCTCATTTTTATGTATTCAAAACAGTACTCTTTTCCTTTTTTCTAATTCAACAATTCTTAAGTCCAGCATTCCAGAATTTAGACCATAATATTCGAGGATAATTATTACAACTCTGTATTTTTATTGGTACATTGATCACATAAAATCAAGCAATGGTATTTCATCAGAACGCCACATCCCTTAAGTATCTCTAAACTACACTGAGTATCCTAAGTAGAATTAGGCAACAAATTTGTCTGGCTTGTAATGTCTCAGTACTAACAAATAGCTCCAATCAGATATTGGAAAAAAATTTTTCACCAGTTGGATATACAGCTTCCTCTTGTCTGTTATTATTGTCTTTTTATTTCTATTTTTTACATTGATTTTTTCATTAATTGCAATTAGTTAAAATTGATTGAAAATTTATGGACAATATTTTTTTAATGAATTGAAATCTTTTTCATTCCACAAATTGGTTTGCCATCTAATCTATATTAGACTTGCCACCTTAGCACTCTTTCTTCTAACTAGACCACCAGGGCTGTTTCAGGTAGTCTCCAGATACAAAACACTATCTGTAAAATGCAGGCTATAATCCCAAATGTTCAAGAACACTTGTCAGATTGAATATCTAAACTCTTCACTATTTCCTACCTTCTCTCTATCTCAGAGAATAAAATTGACCACTTTTTCCTGTGCTCTTCTTTGTAATTTCAAAACTACCTACAGACAGCAGTGTTCGACTGTCATCTAATTTATTCCCATTTACATAATCAATTGGACAAAATTTTCTGAAAACTCCATAATCTGGCCTAATTGTGCAAGTATAATTTAAGCCTTTTCTTGAAGAGAAATTCATATTCCTACTGCAATCATGTCTTCTGAATTTTCAGTATCTTTAACGACAAATCATCAGGCATCTCAATAAGTTTGTTGTTTTATCAGGTATTTATTTTTCTCAGAGCTTAAGATATTGTGTATTTACCAGAAGAAATATTCCTAGCCAAGATGAGGAAGTTATGATTGCCATTTTTCTCTAGTCAGAAATCTCTCACCTATTTATTTAATCTTAACTATTTACAGTCATGTTATTACAATTTTGTTTCTTTCAAGCCGCCCATGGTAATCTTTCCTTAACCCTTGTTTTCTTGAATATTGCATAGCATTGGAATCTGAATTTCCAAAATAAACACGTTCTCCTGCAGCTTATGGCACAACTTGCTCTTTGCAAACCAGAGCTCTGGTCTGTCTGAGTTTCAGAACAAAGAACACCATAAAAACTTTAGGACACCCACTAGGAGCACACTAAGAGACATTTGCACGATCAGAACAGGATGAGGGAATTCAAAGGAACTTTTCTTCCCAGTGGCAAGCATCAATCAGAAAGCAAGTTTCTCTGAAAACAGAGACAAGCTTGCAGCCTTTGAAAGAAGAGAGCCTAGGTACTGCTGAAACTCTGCAATGGAAAGAAATATTCGTCCTCTCTGGAAGATCTCCACCCTTGGGACCATGCTGATGTTACTGCTGATCAGTGACACCCATTCTGACAACTTTAGCCTGCCAGCAGTGTTATGGTCCTCTGCCATAAAACACAGGCACACATAAAATTCTATACATCTCTAAAAAATGTTGAAATAAAATATACAAATTTTAAAAAAGATCTTTCTTTTTAGGTTGGGATGCCATGTATTTGTGTCTATAGTACTCTAATATGCTCTCATGATGAAAAGACTTTTGCCTCATCTAAGATTTGAAGCAGGTAATTTCTGTGGTTCTGTGTGCGAAAAAGAGTATGAAATACTTGATAAACCTTAATATGACAACAGCTGCTCTGCTTTTCTCAGAGGAATTGGTGGGCTATTAACCAGGGAATACTGGAGCCTGTAGGTTCTTTTAGTTTACTTTGCAACTGTGACCTATGAGTTTTTAGTTTTATGTGTGTACATCCATCTCTCACAAGTCAACTTCAATTGTGAAATAGTTTTCCTCTGTGTATATGTAGATAATGAATTCTTCCTGTTGCAAAGTGACCTCTAGAGTCTGAGAACTAGTTTCATTTCAATTTGTGTCAATGAAATATTTGACAAATTGCTCTATTTAGAGTCACGTACATCCTGGATTTCAGTACTGAGCATTGCTACCTCTCTGACAAAGACAAATCAGGCTGTAAGGTTTGCCCTGCCATGGCTGCAATTATAGATGTGAGTTCAGAGTGTAGTCTCTGAACAAAGCAGGATGCATCACAGTGACACTATTTACTTTCACAAACATAGCAGGCATCAAGCAACTTTAAGATTTTAGAAAAATTTTTAAACAGGACATGAGAAGTGTTTAAGGAAAACAAAACCACCTAACTAGGTAAACGTATACAGATTTTCTAGGTAAGTGAATACAGAGGGGTTTTTTCTTCTTTTTTTTTTCTTTAAATAAATAGTAGTTAGATACACCATCAGCTCAGTTTAGCATTGAGGCTATTGATTTAAGACTCTTCACAGCATAAAGAGCATTTCTGGAGAGAAGCCATCTCTTGGTTTCTTTTCTGACTCTGCAGGATTCTCCTGAAGGAATCATTACACAATCTTCTTTATTAACCAAAAAAAACAAGGAAAATTTTGTACTGTTGATCTAAAGGGAAAGCCTTCATCACAAAGGTGATGAAATTATGTGCTTATGATTTGCCCTTCCATATGCTACAGTGATACAAGCCAATGTTTCCTGGAGCATCTGACACTTGTTCTTTTTCTCCTTGCTCCTAAATTATTTCAGCTTCACCTGTTCCTTTCTCAAATTAGCCCCAAATCATTTTTCATTTCTAGACTTACGCCAACAATAATAACTGTGCCAACTGGTACCTAGGCCTGAGATCAGTGGGCCACTCACTTCTGAAACAGTGTGTTCTTAATTTCTTTGAATGGAATCAAAGGTTTACAAACTTTTCCCAAGAATTCAAAAAGAATGGAATTTTTTCCTGAGCAATATGCATACAAGTGTCCAAACTTACACTATCATATATCTCAGGCATAAAGAAGTATATAATGTAAGCTCCAAGAAACTAAGCAATCAAATAAAAACACAGAAAAGTGTGATTAGATTAATTAGAAATGGTCTGACTCCAAAATTCTCAGTAAGACTGAACTTAGAAAGTTGTTAATGCTTTCAAGTCCACATGCAAGTGAAAATTGGAATATTTCATTGAAAACCTTTTCTCTTTTTAACCTTGTTTACCATGTTAAGTTCTTTCTGACTCTAAAACCATCTGTAAACTTTACCTTGACAATATCAATTTAGGACTTATACCCAAATTATTATTTAAAATTACAGTTAAGGTTCATGTTTTATAACAATTAAATTCCCTTGTTCAGTAAGAAAGAAGGTAGATACATAGTTTGCATGCTTCAAACTGAAAGGCAGAAAATAAATTTTTTATTTACTCTTCTAATATTTGTGAAGACCAGAGCATTCAGTATTTACAACATAGCTGTACTTAGTCCACTTGCATTTTTGTATTTTCAATTATATTTACTGGGAAAGTAAAAAAAAATATTTTTTTGTGTCTACTCTTTCTTCTCGAGATCTGTTTTCCCTACACATGGTTGTTATTTCAATTTGCAAAACACTTCTTTCCTGATCTGATCTTCAGGAATAGGAGATGGTGAGTTCTAAACCTTTCATTAATGGCTTTTAATTTAGTTCTCCTCAATCCTTACTTACAACTCTCACTGAACACATCTTAAAACCTGGAATAAGTCTTATTGACTGAAGGTTACAAAAATAATTCAATTTCCATCTATCATTTATGATGCAACATGACTAATAGACCAGCCACGATTCAAAGTATGTGTGACTTTAAGACAGTTCCTAATGCAAAGGCCTTAACCAGCTCCTACAAATAATTATCAGTAGACAAGATGAATAAGAATCCCTTGTTTATTAATCCCAAGCTTTAATTTTGTAAGAGAACTGATTATTAGAATTTTCCATATGCTTCATTTTAGGGACCGGCTAAGCTATCAGTAAAATAGGACCCCTACAGGCTCTGAAAAACTGAGAAAACCTGGTAGTGAAATCCATGTCTTTTTCTTCTAAAAGAAATGTTAGAAACAATGCATAGCAAAACTTCAGTATATTCCAACCCACCTTCTACAAGGATATTCTGAAAAATATGAGTATCGTTACAAGTAATACTGCTGGTATTACTCTGTAGGGAAAAAAATCCCCACAAACTCCACAGAACCATGTTTTCTGCAAGTACAAGTGTTCAGCCTCCTCGTATATAGCCACAGTAAATCAAAGCAGGCTTTTATGCAGATTGTGTTAGAAAGGGAAAGGAATGAGAAATAAATTTGATGTCATGATTACTTTTGTATTTTTAACTGGGGTTTGGATTGAAGATTTTTTAAATGATATTGAAGTAAAATTAAGAAAAGGCAAAAAGTCATATGCAGGATCACTAATGAAACACAGCCTAGATAATGTGCACCATGTCTTGCTCAATGGGAAGTAATTACTATAACATTAGCTTTGCAGTGTTTAAACAACCATTTCATTATATTTTTTCCACACTGATTAAATTTTCTCAGCATTTATAATGCATCATTACATCTGCTTTGTGCACAGATAACACACAGCATAGCTGCTCATTAAAATTTCACTGCTCTCCTTCATAGTTATAAATAAATCTAATTTGAATGACTTGCACAAAGTTTTAAAAAGAATTGTTAGTTCTTTATTAACACCATATCTTAGGTGAGAAGTGACTAGACTTGCCACTTGCCAAAAGCAGGGGTTTTTTCTGTTTCAAGGCCTCGGAGAACTACACATGCCAGAGGTAAATAATAGTGAGCTCTAGTCATGAATACTGGTGTACTACAATGGCCCACAGCCAAGCATGGTATGAGCATATGACCTTACTTCCATTCTCCTTGTTGCTATGGCATTTTGTCTCATGGGTGCAGTAACAGAAAAATATTAAAATGTTGGTCTTCTGGTTCATAATAATCTTCATGGATATGAAGAATACTTCAGAGAACAACTAAGGAAATAACCTGTTGAAACTGTCTCAAAAAGAATTTTATATTCTCTCCAGCAAAAAGCTACACTTACCATTAAAACAAGTGTTACATTGGCTGAAATTTTTGAGTCTTTTCTGCTGCTTTAAACTAAGACATGAAAAATCCTAGCTTATTTCTTTAAACTATAGTGAAGCAGATAAATATATTTAATTATTGACCTTGATTTCATCATTAAATGCAAGATCTTACCAAAAAACCCAGAAATTCATTTCTCTTGATCATTTATGATTTTATTTCTTTTTATCTTTCCTATATGTCTTACTTTATACGTATGGATGTATCTTCTATTTGGACAACATACTTTGCTGCCAGAGATGACAGATCTGGGAGTTCTGAGGACCCTGGCTCCCAAATACACAGTTGCTGATTATTGGGAATGTGAAGCTTCCTTCCAACTCACAAAGCATCTTGAATTCTGGGGGGAAACGAAATCCTTTGTGACCAGGATGAAAGTACTTTCTGTCTTACATCAGAATAAAAAATCCATTTTCTTTTATCTCTCCAGCAGGAAGTTATAAATCTTGACAAACAAGAAGACTCAATCAAAGCCAAGCTCTAGTTTCAGTAACACTGGCACAAATAAAAGAATCTTCTCTTACTTTTAGGGTGTCAGTAGTATCCAAGATGCAGAATTGCCCTGACATGTTTAATATTTCTATTATTTTATTTAGAATAAACACAAAGATGGAGTGCTGAAAAATAGTGTTAAATTGATTACTTTTCTAATAACAGCTCTTTAATTATTTTACTTCTGTAGTGATCCAAAACTATCATATAATTACTGTCACACGCTTCTAAAAATTTCAGGTCAAGATACTGTATTATAGAATTCAGATTCTGAATGATATTGTCAGTATAGCCATGTAAACAGGTGGTCACTCCCAAAGAATTATCTTATGTCACAAAACAGTGAATTGGACAAGTGAGAAAAATATATTTGAGACTCATTTAAAAGAGAATTATGAGTCTTTCTGCTGTGCCTTTTGCAACCAGACATACCTGTCTCATATTGGCCTTTTTAGCCACCAGCACGCTTGTGACAAACGTGGGTAGAGACCTTTCCCAGATCTTTGTTCCCGAAGCCCGGCCATGATGATGTGCAAATCAGTTGTGGTTAATGATGAACATTTGCACCGGGCAATATCTTATTTCTTTCCCAAAAGCATGATGGTGTTGGTTTGTGGTTTGTTTTTTTTTTTAAAAGTCACCACAGCCTTCTGTGTGCAAGCTGATCTGTGTTTGACAGGCTTGTTTCTGCTTGGTCTACAGGCACGTCACAACAGAGAAAGGAAAGTTATCTTCTATTCTTGCTATAGACACAGATATTTTCTCTTAGGAGAACTTAAAGATTTTATCTGCTGAGTAAAACATAACTCATCCTCTGTCTTCTCTTCAAAGAGAACGTGTCTGTCTGAAAATTTATCTTTGATGGGACTTAAACAACACCAACATTTTATTAGATATACTCAGCCTATACTAACTAGATAGTAATAGCAGATTTATACTAGACATGAAAGCCCAGCATCAGTTTCAGTGTTATGAGCACACTGCCAATAATTAGTCCTCAGTAATATTTATTTCACAAAGATTGCTCCTCCATCCTCACCCATCTCTCTCTGAAGGCAGAAGTTCCCAAAGTCCTTCCCCTGTATTTATACATAACTATTTCAAAAGAAAACACTGGCCTGTGAGCCAGTGCTTCCTCTTTCTTCCTCTTAGGTCACACTATTTGAGGTTTGCCAAATAAGACAAATAATTAAAAAAAAAAAATCAGAAGTTTGTAAAGGAACAGCGTTTCAACAGCTTAACACAACAAAATAAAACTGGGAAAAGGTAAGAAAAACACCAGAGAATAATAGAACCATTCTGTAGTCTCACAATGACGTAAGCTTTTAAGATCCATTCATTAGAAATAATTACAAGTCTCTCTCTTGAAGAGGAAAACAGTCTTCTTCAGAAAGCTTTACTCCCTGCTACCTTCAGCTGCCAGAAAATCAGAGGTAGAAAGCAAATCACAGGACTTTCATCTTTCAGATCATGAGACCAGATCCTTCAGAGGTGAACAGCACAGCTCTCCAGACAATACTATCCTCTCTTTTTCTATAAACAAAAGGAGTAATAGTGCCCCAGGGCTCATTTAAACTCTTCAATGGAGGTAATTATTATAGTTTCCACTTTCTTTTCCTGTAAAACCATTTTATTTCATTTTAGACTCAGAACACCCACCCATTACATCAAAGAGATTAACAGGTGCTTTTCCACACAGACTGATCCTATGACCTTCAGCAGGGCAGCAGAGGCAGGGGTGTATTTGTCTCCAAACAAGGAAGGCAGGGGTGTATTTGTCTCCAAACAAGGATACATGTTAACTGTACCGCAGGTTCTTGCTTGAAACCCATAGGATTTGTAGATGAGCACTCTTTTTCCATTGGTAACACTAATACCTACTGCTCTCAGTAAAGCTAGGAAGTCCATACCAGAGACCAGTTCTTCTTTCTTTCTCACTTCTTTTTTTTTTAAATCCTCACAGAGCAAGCGGAGAGGAATAGGCAAATTACTTGGATGAAAGCTGCCTAAATAAGAAGGAGACAAAACTACAATATGAAGTCATCAGCCAATAAATTAAACAGCTCTTAAATCAAACTCAATGAAAGAGATTAGGAATATGCAAATGTAACATTTTGGATGCTCGATTATTTTCTAACACAATTTTGGATGAAAATCATCTCTGATCAACTGCAACCAGTGTTTTACTGAAAGGATGACTAGAGGATAGTGCCTTTAAATGCTCTGATCAATATCCTGAGCTGGGAAAATCTTTGCAAGATATATACATATATATATATATGTATATATATGTAAATGTGTATATATATATACACACACATATATATATATAATTCAGACTAAATACTTATATTCTCCCTACCTCACTACCCTTAACAGTAAAACTAAGACAGTTACTTTACCTGATCATGCTTTGGCCTAACTGGCTGCTAAAGATCCTTAACAGCTGGTGTATTGCATTATTTTTTATTCACTTGCAGATATCCTGCAGTTGCTACATTAACCTGCAAAACTTCAGTAATAAAAAACAAATTGTAGATGACTGTATGAACAAATCAAAAAATTCAGTCTGTAAATTTGAGGCTAAATAGTAGGACATAAAGAAGGACAACACTTGGAATGGACAAGAGCTGAAATACATAGAGTTTTATTTAAGATGCAGAGTTGATAAATCTCATAACCACCTCGGTTAAGAATTACAAGTAGTAGAAGTTCAGTTAAAGATAAGTCTCAGTACATTTAGCTCTGCTTTTTCTCACATACCAGTTATGTACACATTAAAGTTTTCTGATAAAGTCCTTCCTTAAATACAATTGCATCTACTGATCATAAAAACATCCCAAGGCCTCCTGAGCCTTTTACCATTACGAACAAAATTCCTATTCTGTTCTACTAGTCCTAGAGTAACTATTTATCACTTGCTAGCTTCCAAAAAAAAAAACCAACAAAAAACACCAAGCCACACAACCAAACCAAAACAACAAAAAAACCTTTCTCCTGCTTTTCTACATTTGTCAATATTAGACTCCAGATATTTGACTATAAGAGATCCCTTTGGACACTATGGCCTCCTCAATAAAGGCTGCTAGCTAGATGACAGAAATAGGGACAGATTAAAGTAATAAAAGGGAGCATCTTTAGCACAAAGCTTTCTGAAAAGCTTGCCTGAAAAAAAATCTCTAGAGTAACAGTGCCTTTAGGATACACAAACCAGGAAAAAAGTACCTGATAATGACCTAATGCATTCTCCATTAAAATGCAATTCTAATTAAATCATTACTTTGGTACTGGAAGAAAAGTTTTCTTTAACACATATAATACGGTGCTATCTGATGCTAAAATTCAATGATTGTCCTTATGGAAAAAAAAATTTCAGATGCAATTTATCCTATTCATTCCCTTGTGGATATAAACATATCTGTTTTAGTACAAAAATGCTTCTCCTTTTCCAACTATTTTCCTCATGGTTTACATCTCGTATAATCATAACATTATTGTGATTTCTGCAACTTAAGGTAGGCCAGAAGCTTAAACCATTTGTGCAAGGACATGAACTTTGTTTAACTGAGTAGGAGTTCAGTAGAATTTGACCCACTGGTGCTCAGCACCTTATTAAAGAGTTCAAGGGCTTTACTATGAGGATAACTGCACACTGGAACAAGTTGCCCAGAGAAGTTGTGGATTCTCCCTCACTTGAGATGTCCAACAACCTTCTATGCCATATGTTCTGGGATGACCCTGCTTGAGCAGGTAGGTTGGGCCACATGACCTGCTGTGGTCCCTTCCAACCTGACCCATCCTGTGATTTTGTGAAGGATGTGGGTGTAGTTGTCTGTGTGACCTATGCTTGATCTATCTATGGAAAGATGTCTTTTGTCATTCCAAACATTTTCACTCTGCTAAAAAAAAAAAGAGTCAACAGTAGGATAGCTGTAGGATAGCTGTGGTAGCCTAGGCTGTGGTAGCCTAGGCACCAATATAATGAGTATTGCCACGCTTGTGGAGGGACATCCTCTGCTCCTTCTGTTTCCCTTTCCAGTCTGGAAGCAGCAGGAGTGCTCCCATGTGCTCTGCTCCCATCTCCTCTGTGGCCATGGCCCAGCCGGGTGCAACCCTTTTAATGCTTTGGGCAGTAAAATTCAGCTCTGATTTAGTTTCAAAAAAACTAATTTCTGAGTCAAACTTAATCAAGAAAACTGAAGACTTAATGAAATAAAAACTTGAGCTAGTCAACAGGAGACTAAGGTCAGATAAGGCTGCCTCATAGAGGATCAGGAGGTGCTGTTTCTACAAAGACCTCATCTCTACTTGAAGCCTGTTCTTTGGAGTTAGGTTAGAAAATAATTCAAAAAAATAATAAAGGGGGGGGAAGAGTAAAATGAATGTTTTATTATTGTTCTGTTCTCCTAAGGAGAACAGAAATAAAAATAGAATTTGGGGCAGAGACAGCAGCACATTCTGGCAGCGAGCATATTCATTTCTTTCTGAAAGATAATACTATCTGTCAAGATCTAGCCCATAAAGGGTTTCATACGCTTCTATTCCACTTCCTCACATTCATGCTGAAAAGGTCAGAAATTGTTTTTCTAGGGACTCAGAGTCAGAAATCATTCTTTCTATCCAGGCTGAAGTAAGAATGAAAAAGGTTATCAAGCCTAAAAAGACAATAAAGAAAAGGTGGTATAAAGGGGAAACATTAAAAGAAATGTGGGTGAAACCTGAAAAGAAATGTGAGTAGAGGCAGTATTCACAATGCAAATTAGACACAACCTACCAAAGAACTTCAACAGGGGCAGGAAAAATTATTTCAGTATAATGAGCTGCATTCATAGCAATTTTCACAGGTAGATGTCAAGAAATAAACAAAATTTTGCTCTGATAAACCATTTTAAATATTACCACTCCAAAAGTAAGACCCTGTGAAAATGTCCAGACAAATTTCAAGTAGTTCTGCTAAAAAAGTAATGCTACCCGTGGGACAGAACTTGTATCATGATCAGCAAAGCATTCTGTCAATTAGGATTCTTCCATGCCCAGGCTCTCTCAAGTCTCTGCAGGAGAAAGCAGTAATCACTGGCTTGCGCTAAGCTTGGGTGTGCGTGCTTGGTTGCAACTTAGTGCAGGCAACTTAGTCTGCAGGTATTTTGGAACATATACTGACTTCAGATGTAAGTAACACTGAACATCAGTCTTTTAGAGCTCACAAGGTGGCATCCCCAGCACTACCACAGTGAAAATACTAAGTAATAGCAGGAGGACAAAAAACTCAGAATTTTGTGACCCAGATTTGGTACCATAGATTTTGGTGAGGATCCTTCATATCTGCCTGATATCACTTTCTTTCCCTGTGGGAAAAGGATGGTTGTATTCCTACAATATCTCTAACTGGGAAATTACAATCTTGATCATTTAGTGTTGAACTGCTCAGAATTCCTGTATTTTAAGTAAAGACATAAAGCAGCCAGAGTTGCCTAGTAATACAGCCATTAATAGTACTATTACTAAAAGGGAATCCTCAGGTACTTGGAAACTGCTTGGATTGGATGTTGTCTTAGATCAAAAAGACTGATACTGGAAGAACCCTTTTTCAAATAGAAAGTAACTCAACCGCTCAATTAAATTGAGCTCTATTGCCTCATTCCTGAAGTTGGACTGGAGTTCACTGGAGCTTCACTGGAACAGACTAAAGTCAGGACTAAATGCTATTCAATTTCATACATTCCTCAAAATACCTGCATAAATCACTGAAGTTTTTATGTTGTGGTTTCTCCATGTTTTTAAATAAAAGAATGGTATGCAATCTTCTCTACCTGTCAGAAGCATTCAACAACCACATCCACAAGCATTTCAAACTCAGTTACACTCCTTCTCTATCCTTTGTACTGTCTTTCAAAGTATAGATCCTAAAGCATATTTGCTAGCAAGAATGGACTGAAACCAGAAAAATTCAAAAATATTTCAATAAAAATACCAATGGCCATATAGAATATGATAGACTAATTTCATTACTTCCACTTATCACATTTTCAGCTTCATCTATATTTACAGAAGTTCCAGGTGTACATTTTTCTTTGAAGCCTTAGAGTATGCAGTAAGCATGAGGTTTTTTGATTGGTACTCTTTCCACAGTTAGGGCATTTGTTTTCAACAGCATATGTTACAATTTATATTCATTTCCCTTCTTCTTTCTCAGTCTCATGGGAGGAGAAAAAATGCTACCTGAATTTTTACATCTGACCACTCTGACAGCTGGTCGCAAACAGGTTTTGCAATCAAACAGGAACTACAATTTTTTCTGATTAGTTAATAAGTATAACATTACTTTTCACATTCCTTAAAGCAATGGTACTCTTTATTTTAAAGGACTTGAAACTGTATGGGGGACCTGGGGGTCCTGGTCGATGGGAAGTTGAATATGAGTCAACAGTGCCCTGACAGGGGGACCAACCATGTCCTGGGGGGCATCAGGCAAAGCCAGTGCCAGGGAGGGAATTGTCCTGCTCTGCTCTGCACTGAGGCATCTTCACCTTGCATATTGTGGTCACTGCAATAGAAGAAGGATATAAAGATATTAGGAAGGGTCCAAAGGAGAGCTATGATGATGGTGAAGGGCCTTGAGGGGAAGCCCTGTGAGAAGCTGCTGAGGTCACTTGGTCTGTTCAGCCTGGAGAAAGGAGACTGAGGGGAGATCTTATTGCAGTCTACAACTTCTTCACAAGGGGCAGGCGCTGGTCTCTTTTCTCTAGTGACTAGTGGCAGAACACAAGGGAATGGCCCAAAGTTGTGTCAGGAGAGGCTTAGACATCAGGAAAAGATTCTTCCCCCAGAGGATGGCTGGGCACTGGAACAGGCTCCCCAGAGAAATGGTCACAGCACCAAGCCTGACAGAGTTCAAGAAGTGTTTGGACAACACTCATGGGCACATGCTGTGATATTTGGGGCTGTCCTGTGTAGAGCCAGGAGCTGGACTCAACAATCCTACGATTCTATTCTTTGGTGTGTTATATGGGGAAAAAAACGAAAAGCTCAGAACAAACTACTAACAGTGTTTGAAAATACATAAATCCAATATAAATTCTGATTTTGTCCAAGGGCTTCATTTTCTTTCCTACATAACATGATCTAGAGAGTATAACATTTTATCCTATTGAAATCTTTTTTTTTCTGGAGATTTTTTTACAGTCCTGTATACCTTTGTGAATTTCTCTAAAGATAATTTGTTGAGTACTTAAAGCTTAGCTGAGACATATATTTGCAGGATTAGAATCTTAAAATCCAAAACTTGAGGATACATTCTCTCTGAACAGAACTGAATGAAAAAGGAAGAAAAAACAAAGAAAACTAAGGAAAAAATAAATTAAAAGAATAGTAGAGTTGTTTACTCTTGGGTTTTTTAAATAGACTGTTTGAATCCAATCTTGCCACCATGTTAGAAGTTCACATATCAACTTGCTTTACCTGTTTTTGTGTCTTTAATACAGTACCTTCCTGAACATCCCCACCCCTCTTTGCTGGACTCAGCAGTGTTTCTGTCCTCAGTCCAGATTAGCATCTACCAGAAGTAAAGAACTCATTTAATCATAATAAAAGGTGGAGAAAAGGGGCAAGAAACAACCTCACTATAAGATAAACAAAAGTGGATTTTCTCAAAAAGTTTGGGGATTTCAACTAGATGTAGCCTTCTAGACTTCTGGTACATATCTATCACTGCCTATTGAAGTGATGATTGAAGTGTTGATGATTGCTCTAGAATTAATTGCTCTATACGCATAACTTAAACAGGGGAGAACCTCAAACTATCAAGAATCTCAGTATTGCCACAATTCAAATAATGTCACAAGCTATGGTAGGTCTCTATGGAAATGATTTGCTTCTTAAAGAGATAGCTCAGTTTATGAGCTGCAAAACGTTTGAATCTGAGGTCTGCTATTCAAATCTGCTACTTCTGTCAAGACTTTTCAAAGTTACCTCAGGGGGCAGTTCTAGACAAGTAGAGGAATTGTCCATAAAGTTTACAAGAAGTCATTCTTTAAACATTCTTTAAACATATCCTATGTCATATTTGATCATTTAGTAGATTTTCCGTAATGCACAACTCCTTCTCTGTGGCACTTGCTTCATAAAGCTAGACATTTGTCAGGTCTTCACGGATTTTTTTTTCACTTGATCTTCTCTTGCAAACTGGGACTGGGGAGTCTCGGGTATTTTGGGCAGCAGAACACAAACTCATTGGGGGTCTCCTTTTCACATTGATGGTATAGTACATAAACAAAACAAAAGTAGGTTTGCTCAATTTTACATTCATTTAGAGAACGCAACATAGAAGGAACTAACAATAACTGGGAATTCCCTTCAGTAAGCAATGAGTCAGTCACAGGTGACTCAACAGTGATCAATATGAGCAAATATCAGACTGTGCACCTCAAGGTACCCCACTCCATATGTTAGACTGTCTTATTTCCCAAAAGTGCAAGTCTCAGCAGTAAGCAGGGACAGGTCCCAGTTCAGGGACCATCTTGTTGGTCAGGAGAAGCCTTAAAAAACCTCTGAGACAAGATAAGTGATTTGAAACCAGTGAGTAAAGGGTATTATTTATCTACACAAATGTCAAAATCAAAGCTTTAGGAACATAAACAATGAGAATTTCTTCACTGTTCACATCCCAGATTTCACAGCCATGTGATGAAGCACCTGCTATGAAATAAAATCCTGTCCTGGACAGGCTCCAGGCTCTAAAACAGGTGCTAATGACAGTAACTAAGTCACAGTGGAAATCTTAAGTCCTGCAGTGTTGTCATAAAACAGAAAATGAGGAGAAAAAAAAAAAGACATAAAATACACTAAGAAAGTATACAATTTATCAGAACTTTACCAACTTTATCAGAAAACTACTTAAAACAGGTTCAAATAGCAACACCTAGGTCACTGACACTATATACAAATCTTGTTCTATTAGAAATTAGAGGTTAAAGTGAGGTGGTTGATTAAGCATCTTATTCTTCCTTATTCTAGTATCACAAACACTGGATCATGGCATTCTCCTGTCTCATCACAATCTGCCTTTAGGTTACAATCTTTCTTTGCTTATATCTGTCAGTGAAATACCTGAAAGTTTTGGGAGGGAGTGTAAAATCCACCAGTCAGTGCCAGGAATGTAACACGTGAACACATGAACTCAAATAGACCCATTATTAGTTTTTCTGTAAATGAATTAATGCAGAAAGATTTTGCATGTCTCTGTGTGTGTCCATATGATTTTTCAAGGGTAAAAAGCAGAATGCTGAACCATTCGGCAATTCACCCAGGTACCCAGGTCTTCACCCTGTACCTCCTGTCAATCAAAATTAACAGAAGTTTTGTCACTGACTTCAAGGATATGAAGGTATACTGTACTATCTGAACCTTCACAGATGCATGCAAGACATGCCACAGGGAAGTATCAAAAAACCAATTTAATAAGTCAGCACATCCCTCAAGTAAAACAGCTGCTCAATTATCAAATAAGTTTCAAAGCACCCTTAAAAAATCCTGATTTTGGAACGGTCTTTTTAAATTGTTCATTCCTCCCCCAGCAATCACATTCATAACTCTGCATCATCCATAAGGCTGAGGCTGATAAATATATTGAAAAGGTCATGTCATGCAGTAGTTGCTAAAGGGATACTACAAAAGGCCACAAGTAATAAGTCACACAGGAAAAATTTACTCACAAATCTTAAAACCCTTGCAGAAAGGCAAAATTGTTTGCAGGAACAGTGGATGTCCCTGTCTAGCTAACATTTTCAGTACCTTCCTTTTTCAGGTGTTCTACTCTGACATACAACTTGGTACATTAAAACTATAGAAGGAAAGAGAATGAGACTTTGCACAGTGTTATATAGGTCCATCTTAGCATGGTAATTACCTGGCTTTTCCAAATATAAGATGTGTATAAGGTATCAGTGACACAATTTCCTGTGACTCTCACAATATTCTCAGCATATAGGATATCACAAATAGCATGACTTCTGTTTTGTCAACAGTTTTAATTTACCTATTTACTATTTCACTGCAATCCTATTGCAGCACGTGTAATGTCACAAACACAACTGAAACTGTTTTCTTCTCTGTTATTTCCCCAGGGGTCAGTGCTGGGCCCAGTCCTTTTTAACATCTTTATTGATGATTTAGATGAGGGGATTGAGTCCATCATCAGCAAATTTGCAGATGACACCAAGTTGGGAGGGAGTGTCGATCTGCCAGAAGGCAGGAGGGCTCTGCAGAGGGATCTGGATAGACTGGAGAGATGGGCTGACTCCAATGGAATGAAGTTCAACAAGGCCAAGTGCCAGGTCCTGCACTTTGGCCACAACAACCCCCTGCAACGCTACAGGCTGGGGACAGAGTGGCTGGAGAGCAGCCAGGTGGAGAGGGACCTGGGGGTGCTGATCGACAGGAGGCTGAACATGAGCCAGCAGTGTGCCCAGGTGGCCAAGAAGGCCAATGGCATCCTGGCCTGCATCAAGAACAGTGTGGCCAGTAGAAGCAGGGAAGTGATCCTTCCCCTGTACTCTGCATTGGTGAGGCCACACCTTGAGTATTGTGTTCAGCTCTGGGCCCCTCAGTTCAGGAAGGATATTGAGGTGCTGGAGCGGGTCCAGAGAAGAGCAACAAGGCTGGTGAAGGGACTTGAGCACAGGTCCTATGAGGAGAGGCTGAGGGAGCTGGGGTTGTTTAGTCTGGAGAAGAGAAGGCTTAGAGGCGACCTCATCACTCTCTTCAACTACCTGAAGGGAGGTTATAGCCAGGTGGGGGTTGGTCTCTTCTCCCAGGCAACCAACAATAGGACAAGGGGACATGGGCTCAAGCTCTGCCAGGGGAGGTTTAGGTTAGATGTTAGGAAGAAATTCTTTTCAGAGAGGGTTATCAGGCATTGGAACGGCCTACCCAGAGAGGTGGTGGATTCACCACCCCTGGTGGTTTTTAAGAAGAGATTGGACATGGCCCTTAGTGCCATGATATAGTAATTGGAGTTGGATCAGGGGTTGGACTTGATGATCTTGGAGGTCTTTTCCAACCCAATCTATGCTATGATTCTATGATTCTTACCTACTAAAAAATAAAAGCAGAAATAGACCGGTGTCATGTAAGGGTTAACTCCAGAAATGAGTGCAATAAATGCTCTAAAAGCATTCTCTTGTCTCTTGGAACAAGGTATGGATATTGGAAAGTCATCTAAGATACAGACTGTCTTTTTGCCATAGAAGTCATATTTAGAAACAAAGTATATGGAACATCAGCTTACCTCACAAGAAAAAATGATGTGAATATTTGCTTTGGCAAAACTCACAGGGAAATGATTACTGATTTGTAGAAAATTTTTAAAGATGAAATAAGATTAGCTCATCAAAAAAAATTTAACTAAACTTCAACAGCAAGTAACCTAGGAAATCAAGTTCCTTTATTAGTATTTTTTGCTGTTGTTTTTCCACTCAGTGTCACATAGCATTTAAAATTACAACCAGTAGTCGAGCTAAAAGAAATCTTCTCATAAAGAGCAGCTTTACCAGAAATATATTCTGCTCTATAAACTTTCAAATGCAAATGACACAAGATATGAGTATCTGGCTACAATAGTGCCCCCAGGTGACGCCCTTGGTTCAGTTTTTCATGTGCACTGAAAGAGATCGTGTCAGGATGTTTAGGACCAGTGCTTTGGACTGCAGTTCATCCTCTGGGAAGGATGTACAATTTCCATCTAAGCCTCAGAAAAGAGTAGACTACAGGGCATGTAGGATTCATCTAGATTTGTCTCCTACCCAGTATTTGACCAGGTCTTGATTGCAAAAAAATCAACTTCTGTGCAAAGCAGAGCTGATGGATGCTGCACTGAAGTTTCATCCTGCTGGGACATCAGGACATTCTGAACTAGGATAAGGGACAAGAAGGGTGGTTTTGGAGGAGACTTTTCTGGGTTTTCTTTTCCCATTAGACTGGAGAGTTGAGGAAAAAGGGGATGAGCTTAGTGGAGAGGATACTTCAAAGAAAGATATACTGAGAGTGAGTTTCATGAATTTGCTACACAGGTGCTGTTCTGTACACCTTCAACAAATATTTCACATAAAAGCATTTGTTCTGATACCAATATTTGCCAAGTAGAAACATACTTTCCAAAGTGTGCTGAGAAGCCAATGGGAATTTGCAAGTGAGCTAGATAAACCAGGTCATCAGACTGAAGAACCATTCAGTAACTGAACAGGTATTTCTTGGACTGTATTCTGAGATCTTGCATTAACTGGAGAAGAGCCAGACCTCTCTTTTGGCCCAAAGAAAAGTTTAATCTAGGGCTGGAGTAATACACAATGTTCCTGGCTCCACCACTTGAATCCAAACATGTCCACCCTTGGGCAGCAGTATCAGGAAGTAGTGCAGAAGATATAATCCCTCAGTTTCCCCACAAATCTACCCTTGAAGCTTAGGTTTTGAATTCATATAGTACAGTGGTCTCCCAAACCTTACCTAACTATATACCTGAAGTCTAGGGAGGCCAACATGCATGTCATACATCCATGCTGTCTCTCCTGAACTGGCCTCAGGAGTCTCACTTAAATTCCATTTACATTGCTGATGGCTCAGGTGTAACCAGCATGTATCTTTCACTGTAAGACAAATGGAAATCAGGTGGGATTTAATGACTACTATTCTCCCAAATATAGACATTGTTCTCTAAAAATCATCTATAAAGAACCATGAAACTTTAATAGAAGTTCTTCTTTCAAACCACCTGTTCTGGACCATGGGTAAGTCCCAGTTAATTCTATGGGTATCTCTAAGAACATTCACAAATAACTGAAGTCAAGACAACCACACTCTGCTCATAACTGACTAAGAAACTTAGAGTGAAGACCAAATTTGCTACGCATCCACCTCTTTGTTAGAGAACTTAAATACTCCTGTTGTCACTTCCAAGGCTATCAAAAGATGCCTGATTGAGTACTACAGCTCTCCAAGTGTGCATTGCTACTGTTGCATCCATTTCAGTGGGCTTATTATTCTGTACAATGAGATAGCACAGGTGTGTCAGTGGTATGCAAGTATATCAGAAAGAGGTATTACTCCAACATATAAAAGACTTAAACACATCTTCAGGTCTATGTACAAGTGCATGCCTTGAAGATGCAAGTGCTCAGAACCTTACAGGACACAAGTCCATTACCCTAGAAGCAGTGTGATATCCTCCAGACTGGTGGAGAAGTACAGATTCAACTTCAAACAGCAGAATTTGGGTTTATTTGGTTTGGTGGTTGGGTTTTGTTTGGTTGGTTTGTTTTTGGTTTGTTCAGTTGGTTTGTTTTGGTGACTTTGAGTTTAACACTGAATACAATTGTATTTTCACTTGCTGTAACACCTGCCTTTTTGAAAATTGCACAGTTGAAGGGTTGGCTGCTCCAAACATTTAATCAAAACTATGAATCCCCAGGAGCTGAGTTTTGATTTCTCTTTACTCTTGTTAACTTCTAAATTTAATAGACGTTTCAAGTCTCTTTATTTACGTATAGACTAGATTGTTAGTCATGTGGAAGCTGTGTTCACTCCACTTAAACCCAACTGGCAACATTAAAATTGTTGTCATGAGGAACATTATATTCTGACTTCCTATCGCACTATAAGTGCAACAAATTTGGACATTAGCCTCTGGGAAAAACTCAAACCAAAATGTACCAAAGAAACGAAAACCATGCTCCCTACTTTTCAAAGTTCAAAATTTATCTAGAGATTTTCAAGTCAGTCAAAAAAGAAAAGGCACAGCCATGAAATGGCAAACAAGCACTTTTTTCCAAGCTTTGAATTCTGAATACCACTGCACAGCAATACCCAGAATTAATGCAAAGGCTGAGAGAGGTGCTCGAGGTGGTAGCATAAAAGCACACATTCATTACAACTTTTCTGTTTAGCACAGTGTTAATAAAGTACAGCCTTTTCCCTTGCAGAGAGGCAGGGTCTGCACTGGTTACAGGTTGGTTTTTGCTCTAAGTGCTGGTTTTTGCTCTAACTGCAAAGGAGTACTTCAGCTGCCACCTTCTGGATAATCAAGCCTACTGCACTGCACCAGAGTTCTTTCCCATCTGCCTTCCTCAGTCTTGTAAATACAGATGAAACAGGTTCTCCTTTAAGTGTACACTTACCCTAATCCAAACAGGTATTTTATTTCCTGTATTTTTCAACAGAAGACTGACAACACTGTATTTTCAGCCTTGGTCTCAAGTTTGACTGTAAGAGACCAGAAAAACTAGGAACTTGGATATAACACAGAAGGAGAGTGGTGGGTCCAGTGGAGGATGGAACAGGTATTGCAGCCCCCCACTAAGACGGTAGTACTGAACTAGGGAGATCTCTGTTATACTAAGATCTCCCAAGACCTGCCAAGTCTAGCCTTCACAGGGAAAATAAAAGGAGAAATCCTTGATGATTTTATCAACATGATAAGGTAAAACTGGTCATTAAATTAACAGCTTAAATACAGGTTTGTGGTAAGGAGGAGAAGGATATTTACATATGTATTTTTTCATTTGATTACTATCATGACACCAGCTTCCAGGTAAGCCAGTGTAGGTTAGTCATGAGTGATACCTTAAAAATGGCAAGAATGAAGTAAAAGTCTTTGGATGACCAGTGCATTACATCAAAGAAGCTGAAGCCTTTGAAATTCTTCTGCATCTTGTTTACATGGGGCTATGACCCTAAAGCAGAAGGAAAAGAAGAGGATTTTTAGCTTCTTCGAATAAGAATTTGTAAGGAGGCTACATCTATCTACCTATCTATCTGCTGCAATGCCCAAACTGAACTACAGAGAAAATGCTTATGACAAATATGTGTATTTCACACTGGTGACTCACTAAAATGAAGAAGTGCAAGATTCTACTTAGAAAACTGAAATAAATAGAAAAAACCACATCCTGGACCTCTTAGATATTATGTCTCAAGGCACCCTTGTACTAAAAAAGTGAACAGAAACTGAGATGATGACAACAGATCTCCCTACTCATCAGTCCCATTTGACTCTGTTGGACAAGGCCTGGGTCATAGTTGAACATTTGACCTAAAGTGTCATACTTAGTTAAAAACAGGATCATAGAGAGTGGAAAATCACACGTACAACTACCCATATAACTGCAGCCATCAGTACTATCTAGTATCTCCTCAATACGAGTCTTCAGCAGCTTGGGGTATTCTGACACTGTGAAACAAACATATCACACTCTCAGGAAATGCAAGTAGCTCAGACAAGGCCATGGTTGCATCCTCTATTCAAAACCTCTGTTCATGGATGAGAAGGCCAGAGAAGCACAGCAGCAGTCTTAATCCCTGGATTTATAAAGAAGCAGCACTATTTCATTTTACCATAACGTATCACATTTACTCACAGCCAAGCAAGACAACACTTACATAAAAACAGTTCACTACAACAAAAATTGCTTGTACATTTGAAGTTTCCCTTTTACTCTCATAATCTCCCTGCAAATTTTCAGTTGTTATGGGTTTTTCTCTTTTCTGAATTACGACTTGTCCAGTGCTCTGCATCAGTGTTTGTCTCTAACAAGAGACTGGGGATTTCTGGCCTAAAAGTGTAAAGATTGTTAAAATACTAAGATTCTCTTCTTAAATTCCTAGTAACTAAGACAATAAGACGGGGAAATCAGAATCAACAATTAGCATCAAATGGGGAAATCAATGAATCAACATGTTAAGAATCAGTAAAGTGGGTTTAGGAGATTTATCTGAGAAAATCTAATCACTTACACTAACAGCACATGCTCTGAGGTTTATAACACTAAATATCACCTGTTGATTTTCATCCAGTATTTTTTCCCCATTAGACCTCATTCATAGACTCCTTTCTCCCAGTCCCAATGTCAGTCTCCCAAGAACCTCCTGACTCTCCAATTCCAGCTGAGCTCTTCCCTAGCCAGTGCACCGTGAATTAATAAAGGGATTCTTGTTTATCACCAAGTTCAAAGTAATTTTTAAAGATGGTATTACGCTCTTTTGGCCTCTGCCATGCGCTGTGTAGGTTTATACATAAGCCACAGTCATTTCCAGAACACTTTGAAGCTATTCTTGATGACATGAACTGTATAAATAATGTAATATTTATTTACAATCTGTACCAATGCTGTACCCAGATCTCACACAATATTTCATAAGTTTAGGGAGTTGTGACAAGGTTCTTATCAATTGTAATTACTATTTGTTAAAAATGAAACAAAACAAAATAAAACAACAAACTGATTCCCCTCAAATAATTTTATCAGTTTTTGATCAAATCTTGGAAATACAGGAAAAGCTGAACTAACCCCATTACCCACATCTCTCTCTGCTTCATTCTGTGTTTCAGTCACTTGTAACTAAGAAGAAGCATAGTTTAAAGGGAAAAAGCTTTCCCTTCTGTCTGGGAACAAATGGCTTCTTGAAACAGAATGCTTTTTCATTTGGGGGCTGACCTTGCTTTCATTTCCTTTCACTCTTAATCTGCACATCACTACAGCAATGTTACTATGGCAGAGAGATAAATATCATCTGGCTATTGCAGGAAATAACACCCAAGAAAGTACAAGTAATTTATACACAACTATTAGGACATGAACTTTTTGAGGATTTCCTTCTCTCCACTAGCTGCAGGAGGAACTTACAGTATCTTTCATAGCTGATCTTACCACCATCTCCTCAGCTCACAGAGAACTGTGGAATGCTTGCTCTCTTTTAGCACTCTTAACAATGCATAAATTTGACACAGAAGGACAATATTTTAGTGCAGTTTCCCAAGGGCACCAATTAGTTTCCTTTCATCTACACTTCCTTAGTAGGCAGGAGTGACGCTTGGTCACACTGAAGAAGACATACCACCATTAGGGCTCGCAAATACACAAACAGCACTGCTCTGAAGAAAATAATGCAAGGAATAAACATGAGCTTGTACTCAAGGAAATGCAGTGTAAGACAGCTTCTGGGTTAAATATGTACACAGATTATTTTTCTGCTTCATCATCCAGATCTGCAAGTAATACAGCTCAGAAATGATGTTTCATCACCTTGAGGAATTCACAGCTATGCAACATCAGTCAGAGCCAGATCAAAGATCCACTGCTAGAGGCAATAACTTTTTGGTCTCAGCTTGCCTTGTTTCAGAAATGCTCTTTCTCTGCAAAAGCTGGACTACTGAACTTGAAAATTCATCAAGCTGTTTCTTTCAATTAGTCATCATGACATGCAGAATGAGTTTTAATGCTTCTCAGCATTCTATACATGTTAGCACTGCTTTCTGAAGATCATTTTGAGGCAGCAATGCTGGAGGGAGGATCAGATAGGTCACTGTCATTAAAAACACTTTCACTGAATTTTGGCAAAGTGAAACTGCTGATTGTCCATTAGCGCACTCATCTTTCCATACATTCAAGACTGCTTCACAACCAGACCTTGAAGCATCCATTGCCTTTGTTTTTGTACTTCTTGCTGAAAACACAGTTAGGCAAAACACACTTATTTAGTATTCTCATTCATAATCTTTACTAGGAGGAATATGTGTCAGTTTTATTCCTGACTGATACGATGTCAGTAGGGGTTATGAATGCTTACATATACAGTTTCAAAAACAAGGAAGTTTTGGGATACAAACAAATTACATTGCAAATCAACCTGAAAAAAGTCAAACTAGAACCTCTGCACACAAAATAATTCAGAATACTAATACTCAAATGAAGCTCATGATTGGACAGCTCACTAGGATATAGAGCAAGGAATTATGTTTGGGTTGCCCATTTCATAACAGGGCAAAGAAGGCACAGTCATTTGCTAGTAAAGTGATAGCACTAAGACTTCTGATGCTTAGCTAGACAATTAAAAAATAATAAAAAAAAAGGCTTTAGGCCAAGTAGTATCAGCACAAAAGGCTAGAGGACGAATCTGAGGACAAATTGAATTTTGGAAAAACTCTTAAAAGACTATCAGGTACACCAGCCTAGCCAAGGTGAAGTAAGGAGAAAAGAAAGTAAGTGGATGCAAACATCTGAAAGGAAGAAACATCAAAGGAAGAAGAATCAATTGCTGAAATAGAAAGCTATGTTGAACAAAGAGATGAAATTAAAATAAGGCCATTTAATACAGTTATTACAAAAAATAGCCTGTGCTAAAAAACATCAGGATATGGGATATATCATGAACAGAACTGAAACTTCATAACTATTTAGAGGAAGAAAAAAAGAATTTTTTTTTTACAAGAATTCTGCAGCAGAAATGTGATGTTATAGAAAGTACTGAACAACAGTGATCCTACAGCACTTTAGTTGCCATGTCCTGCCATAACAGGACAGCCCATGTGTTGAAAAACTGCAAACATTCAAGTGCTGCATTGGTAATAAGACTAAACAAACATTTTTCTAATAACATTAGAGCCTTTTCAGGCCATTGTAATCATTGACACACTTTTCCACTTCATATATAAAACACTGGGAAATACAACATGAGAGTATTTACGCAACCTTGGAGAGTAAAAGTTTGGGTAGTTTTTTCTGTTTCAGCCCCTACAATGATATCCCAAAGGGAGAGAGTGTCCCAGCATCCACAACAGGACCCTTTGGAATATACCACCACATCACACAAGACAAACTAGTGTATCCTACGTGCTTAAACAGAGCCATTTCCCAGGAGATGTCACCCCCCTGCAGCACAGGGACTGTACCAGAAGATACTTTTAAGGTTTTAAAATGATCCATAGCTATTTATGTTATTCATTTCATTATTATTAAAACAGTGACAGTCTGACAAAAACTGCATATTTTCAGACAGATCTGCAGAACTAAGTGGCATAAAGCCTGCAGTCTGGCTGTACACACAATTAAAATGAACAGGCTACAGAGACAGATGCAGTCCTCCCTGACCTTAACAGTGTTGATGTTTACATATGAACCTCCCCACTCCACTGCTGATAAAGAATGACAGACAATATTACAAATTAGTGAAGGTCAACAGAGCAGGAGGCAGCAGTTAGTCAATTACAAAAGCAAATCTTCTGCTGAAGTACCAAGTCCTGTGTTTTCTCAGTGTAATCAACTGTCTCAGTCATGAGGTCTAATAAAATTGACCTGTTTTTCCTTTGTCTAATTGACTGATGCTTAGAATTGCATGAACTTTAGGTGTGCTAGAATTTAAGACTTAATATCATGCAGCAAAAGACAGACATCTAATTAGTCTGTCTTCAGGTCTAATGGTTGATCCTGCGATGTGCAGTTCTATCCAACCATGACAAAATCTTTGCTTTGAAGGTGTTTACAAAGACAAAAAAAATTGTTTACTAGCTATGTATGAACTCTACCGGGTGCTAGTAAAGTTGCTATAGCAAAACAGTTCTTGGTGAAGAACAAGAATTGAATTATAAACAGAAAAAAAACCACAAACAAACAAACAAGAAAATCCTAACACTTTGCTTAGACAATACACGTTCTTTCTTTCATAGATGAAGAAAATCATCACGTTAGTTTTCTTGAAATAGCAAGGTGTAAACATTTTCCTGATTCATTTCCCAGACTAAGTCATTCAAAATCCTAAATAGCCTTACAGCTCTGGTTTTCCCCATTATCTCTGTGGATTATCTACATAACTATTCAGACCCTTTAAAAAGCTATATACTGCTTCAAGATCTTAAAGGGTTAGGGTTTTTTCCACATATTTCCTATATATTTTTAGCTTAACTTAAAATAGCTTTCAGAGGAAATGTCTCTTGCTCCCTAGTCATAAGTAGCTGCAACTGCTGTTGCTGCTTCTCCTTTAGCCACCTGTGTGTATTCCTTAGCTTAGACACTACGGCTGAGCTTTAACTGAAACAAAGTTTGACACTGGTTGCAAGTACTATTTGACACTTGGATTTTCTAAGGAATCTAGCACACCCAAATCCCACTGCAAGTGGTAGTGTCTAGCAAAATCTTAACCCAAACCAGAACATACTTCACTGTGTTTTGGCCATGTCTCAGCGAAAAAGTAGTTGGACATGAAAAGCCCAGTAGGTTTACTTTTACTTGGGGCTCTATGACTCTCTTTTCCTCCAACTAGACTCATTGAAGTTAGAAATTCAAAAGTAGCTGTTAAACTATTACATCATTTTCAGTATGAGAGGAATCATTAAAAATAATGATTTTTTAAAAAGAGAATAAAAATTGAAACAAACTCCAAAACTGTACTTTCTGTGTACAACTCCCTGTGCACTCACAACAACCATCAGGGAGTTTCTGCTTTGGACAAAACAATTGCCTAGGGTTTCCAATAATAATTTCTGCTTGAAAACATATGAAGAATAAAGTTCCTCCAACAGGCCCTGAAAAGGGATTTTTTTTAACACCAGAAACTCTAGACCAAGAGGCAGAAAAGAACTCAAAGGAAAATTTTAGCCTTCATTTATGTACAGTTTATTGACAAAGTACACATATTCTCTGTCTCTCTCTCTAATCACACACAATATTTTACACAAACACAAAATTGTTTACACATTTTTACATGCACAAATACAGCAGCATACAATTTAGAAATTCAACTTCTAAATTAATTCAGTTTCCCACTGTTATATTAGTACTTTCTCTCTCTAAACCTCTAACACATTTTTTCAATAGTTCCTTTCTTTTTCTGGGGAAATTTACTAGCTATTTTCCTTCCCTCCCAGCTGCATATTTACTGATGTCTCACTAACACATTTCCCTTGAACTGATTTTGCTTCTCAACCATCTCTATGTTCCCCAGTGCCATACTGCTATTTCTGGACTAAACAATTCATTCTATCACCACACAAGAGTCATTCCCTAAGAGGCAAATCAATTTATTTGCTATTTCTCATTCCTTTTAGCAAGGGGCTCTCATTCGAAAAATCAAAATTTGTTTTCAACATTCCTAAGAGCACCACACTTAAAATACACACCATGAACTCAAGTTTTTTTAACAATACTTCAAGTGCTAACATACATTCAGAAGTGAGCAGCCACAGCCTCCAAAGAGTATTAAAACAATACTTCACGTTGTTACATAAGGCTATCTAGATCTACAATAAAAGGCCAGGAAAACTGGAATTCCTTTAGTCACTGCCAGGAGCCTACTACATTCATGAACTGTCACAGAGAAACATTTTAAAAGCAGAAAAAGGAAAAATAAGTAGACTTTACATCTTCTGTTAATCAGATTTAGTACATTCTACAGGTCCGTTCAGTTTTAGACAGTTCCACAGACAGGTCTTAGAAACCTTTCAGAAGCTTTAAAGCTTCTCTTGAATTAACTCTTATGTAGTTCAAGGGAATTCACAACAGGTACTGGTCTGACAACATTAGCATTGTCATGCATAGTCAACTTTTACATAAATATTTCCATTCCATTGAAAAATTACTTATAGGATAACACAAAAAAACCCCTGAGCAAACACCAGAAGCCTGCACATCTTATACCCACAGCTACAAATTAAAACAAATTAGTAATATAAATTACTTTTAGCAGGATCAGTGCTCAAATGTATAAGATTCCCTTGAGATCTTTGAGAAATCACAGCCCAAATTTTCCTTTTAAAAGAAAGATATGCTTTTGTACTAGACCACGTTAGCAAACAGTAAGGTAAATTTTTTAAAAAATACAGCTTCATTCATTATTAAACTGTGTTTAAACTCCTCAGCAAGGAAGGAATAACATCGCTTCGGTGAGACTACAGTCACTTCTGATGCAGTAAAATTGCATCTTAAAAAAAAAAGGAATGCCTTAACATATCTTTCCTCTGGCCATCACAATCTTTGTCTCATTGTCCAAAGAGGCTTTACAAAGACACACGAGGAAAATTAGGGGGATAGGAAAAATTAGTGTTCTCACACATCATTTGTGCCTCATGGTAGCTGGGTCCTGTTGCACACGTCAGCAGGATCAAGTACATTTCCTACTATACTGGGTGTGCTCTGCATGTGGAGCTTGTGGAGCTCAGAAAGACAATACTAGGAGGGCTTAGACTTTCTGTGACCACACTGAACAGACACAAAAACAACCTCTGAAAAGACTTTGGTAAATATCTACACCTCTATGCCTAAATTCACTGAGTGTTGTGCGTACCAGTTACATCTCTACTATGGTACACTTGGGCCCCTTTAGAATGCACCAGTTTGTGTCATAATTGAAAAAGAAAGGCTTGTTTCCAGTTTATGTAGAGCTTGTGTCCAAAGTTATAGCTTCCTCAAAAAGGGAAGCAGACACAAACCAAAGCCAAGGCCTACTGTGTATGAATATATAGACAACGAGCGGCAGAATTTACATGAGAAGACAAAAGAGCACCAACATAACCTTACAAAATCATCCACAGACATCTCCTGCACAAATTTTGAGCTGGCTCTTGCATTTTATAGCACTTCTATAGAAAGTTATGATCTGGTAAATTGTCAGTTAACATACATGAAGGCCAAAACGGTCCCAAATAGGTAAATTAGTGACAGCTTCCTGAAAAGCAAATTCAAAACATAACAGGTTATACAAAACAGATACCATGGTAGCAACAATTCTATGTTGCAGTTTTAGTTTAAGATACAGGCATATGAACCAGAAAATGTTGTAATCTTATACTGAGATATGAGGTCTGTGGAGCAAAGAAAATGGATCTCTCAAAGGAATGTTAATAGAAATCAGTTAGCACAGTAAGGCAAATGAAAGAACTAATTTACATGCAATTAAACTCCAGAGACTCAGCGAAGTAATTCTTAAGTCTGGCCAAACAAAAACTAGGCATATAAAAATAAGAGAAAGAATCTGTTAATTTATTAGTTGGGGAAAACTGGTACTCTGTTTTGTGGCAACTTGTCAGACAGAAGCCAAAGGAAATATATTTAAACATAGCCTTTCAGAGAGGTGGGTTGACATATGCTCTACACTGAGAAGCAGACGTTTCAAGAGACACCAAGGAGGTTAGAATATAATTCCTAGCATAAAGGACATGTTGAAAATCAAGGAAAAGACAACAAAGGAATTCTAAAGGCTTGGAAAATCCAAGTAGTCCTGAAGGGATATCTGCAGCATCTCATGTTTTTTAAAGCACAAATTATGTTTCTACTTACAATTTATGAGAATTACAATTTTGCTATGGATAAATTGAGGCTTGAGTGAGAAACCTCTGTCAAGACTGCAGACCTGATTTCTGTTTCACAGAGAGTCAAAAGTCTATTACATTTTTTAATGCTTCTGAAATTAGTTAGTTTTACTTTTGCAGGAACAAACTTAAAGGCTGCTCCACTGAACATTTGTGGCTAACTGGATAGCTCACTGACTTGAAAATCATAATCACAAGATTCTAACCCTGTAACCATGTTGAACATTAACTACTCTACATTGCAGCTTGTACACGCATGACCAGTTACCACATCTCACCCATCAAGAAACACTACTATACCATATTACCCGAAATATTTTTGTTCATATCACTAACTAAAAATCATACTCAATCTCAATTTGAGATTTAAGGACTAAAAGATGGTGACCTATTTTGGTTTAGCACTTATTTCCTGGGTTTTATTTGCAGAAGTTGACTCTGAAATGCTATCTGGAATTACTATTTTTTAAATTAATTAGCTAAAAGGAAATCAAAAGCCATGGGGAGCCTGAAGTACTGACACTCTTTCTAAAGCTGTCATTACACTTCAGTGGGATCACATCTACTCTCCTGAAATGATGTCATACTGTTCCTTAAGAATCAATGACCTATGTATCACAGCATCACAAATACTGTGTCATGTTTTATTAAAACAGACTTTTGCTTCAAGGAACACTGAAACATAAACATGTCACAGCAGTTTTCTGTGTCAATGTGCTCTAAGTGCCATTAAATGTAAAATCTCTGGCATTACAGAGCACCATTAAAATCCGTTTTGTCAAATTCAGTAGGTTTAATTAAAACCTATTTTACCCTAGAAGGCACACTGCAAAAAACATAGAGAGTATGCAAGAGCTATACACAATCAGTTCTAACAAATGCTGTCAAGTAGAAATTGTCATCTTGTTTAAAAATAGAAAGCCGTTAAGTCTTCAGGTGATGGGGAAAGAATGTAGAGTGGTATTTCAACCAATTACCTTAGACATGTAGTAGAAAAATGGAATTATAGAATATCTCAAGTTGGAGGGGACCCTAACAGTCATCGGGTCCAAATCCCTGCTCCTCGCAGGACTACCTAAAACTAAACCCCGTAACTCAGAGTGTCGTCCACACACCCCATGAACTCTGAAAGGTTTGGTGCCATGATGACCACTTCCCTGGGGAATGTGTTCCAGTGACCAATCACACTCTCAGCGAAGAACCTTTTTCTGAAATCCAGTTTCCAGTCAGAAAGGTCTTTTTCCTTGGGTCAGATTGACATTGGTCCTAAATTTGGGGGGTTTTTTCTTCCTCTGCAGTACTGGGCACAGACCTTCGCCAGGGCACCTCTAGGCCATTTTGGGTAAGAGCCTGCCCACTGTTCTTGGAGCATAAAGACACCACAGGTGCCCTGAATCCCCAGAGCTGCCACTTTTCAGCCATCCTTGCACTTAGTAAAGGTGTAGTTTTGTCCCTGATCTGTTGTTTGTGTCACGTGTGTGCTGGCCTGGGCCCGGGAACCTTGTCCTGCAGCTGTGCTGTCAGTAGTGCATGTTCATGGTACTGGGCTTTTGTGGCAAGTTTGTGGGGGCAACAGGGGAGAGGCTTCTCTTGGAAGGTGCCAGGAGCTTCTCCCATGTCAGTCAGTTCCAGCTAGCTTCAAGATGGACCTGCTGCTGGCCAAGGCTGAGCCTGTCAGTGGTATCAGTAGGACTCCTGGGATAACACAACTAAGAAAGGGAAAAAACTTGTGTAGATACTGCAATGAGCTTTTGAATGCCACTGCACATTAGAACATATTTTCAGCTCTGGGATGCTGAAACAAATTCTACATGCTGCAGTGAAGTCCTTATGCCCATGCACAATGCCATGACAATGGTAAGGCAGAAGCAAAAGGAGCAGTCTCCAGCTGCACATACCTCAGAGAGGCCTTCAACAGCCACCATCACTGCAGTGTGAACTCTGGCCTAACAAAACAGGTAAACAGGAATGGCACAATCAACCCATTAACTTTCCAAAATCTCATTTTAAGCATAAAGCAACTGTGTTAGCAGGTTAGCAGGTTTTGGCACCACAGTGAAAATGCAGAAACTAAGAAATCTTTTAAACCCCTCAAAGTGTCTCAGATAAAAGTCATTATCCTCTGTATAACTCAAGCATCTAAAGGCTGCATTCACAACAGGGAATACTTGCACAACAAATATATTTGTTTAATAAATATGGAAATTAAAACACAAGAGTTGGTATTTACTGTGCATTTCTTATATGAGTTATCATAGATCATTTTAAAAAGATATTTCTATTCGAGCTTGCTTGTGTTGCTGCTCAGATTATTTACTCAAGGAAATTTAACTCTTCAGGAAGAGTTCCTGTTCTCTTCAGGAAGCAGAACTACATAAAGTGGAGTACCTGTTTCTTTGCTATAATTTCCACAGCCATCTGTAAAATTTTGTCACCACACTCTTTCTTAAAAACCAGTTCAGCCTGTATGAGAACTGGAGCAACATTAGGCAACAGTGAACCTGCATTCCATTTCATTTTAAAACAGAGCATTTGTGACAGCTTCACAAGTGATATACATGAATCCTGTTTGGGATTCAACCATACTGCATCCTGGTTATCCTACAGGACAAAACTTATTAATACTTAAAGATCAGCATTAAGACTATAATGCATTTTACATAGGATATTTTGGTTTCAACATGATTTCTTCATTGAGTCACTGGTCAGCAAGGCACTTTCTTCCATCTTACCTGAATTATTCATAGGGCATTCCCCTGTAGAAATCATCAACTGAACTAGAAGAATCACTCAACAGAACACTTCTGTCATATTTTATTTTTTCCTCTTTTTTAGGTTCCATTGTTAATCAAAAGCATTGCATTTCTACCCCTGAGAAAGAAACAGTGTATGAAGCATTTATTCATGGTCATCTGTTACCTGCCACATATCAGAAATAGCAGCCTGGACTGAAAGGTGGGAAATCTGTTGTGCACATGACAAAGTTCCTAAAAATAATTGAATAAATACATAGAGGTAGATATTAAAAACATTTTTATAGAAATAAAATTTAATATAAGTAACTACTTGCCAAACATCTACTTCTAGGAGCTACTAATTATCTCAAAGGCACTGATATGACTGTAACTTTAAAGGAACTTATAAAGGAAACGAAAATCACCTGTTGACATTGAATAGACACAATCCATAGAATTATTTCAGGAGGATGACGTTTCATCATGAAAGCTGAAAACATATACAGAGTGCAACTAGGTTTCCATCTTCTATGGCTGCTTCAGTAATTTTGGAGGCAGAATATACTCAGTATTTTACAGGCAACAAATCAAAGCTAACTGTAAAACTTGAATTTAATTCAAATCACTAAAATTTAATCCAAAGCTTCACAAAGGTAGAGTTCCTCCAGAAAGGGCAGCAAAGTTCCTTTTAAAAAAAAATTATTTATTTCAACAGAATATAAAGATGAAGACTGATTTAGTTCTCTGAAAGGTTATCAAATTCACATTACAATTTTTCTTCAAAGTACTGAGAAGTCAGAGCAGATGCAAACTACAGGGTTGAAAACTCTCTGATTCTGTAACTCACACTGCTCTTTACAACCAATTCAACTTCGGTAACAACTTCTCCCATGCTCCTGAATTTTAGAACTATCTTCAAAAACAAAACCAAACCACAAATATCCAATTCCCTGTCCCCACACTTTGTTATCACTTTGAATTAGTATCAACTTCTCTTATACACATTGTGAAAACAACAACAATAATAAGTCAGAGGTGACTGAGGTCAACAATGCTGACTTCAGGTAAGTGAACGCTTCTCATTTGATTTTTAAATACATTTAAATTTCTCTTGATGTAAAGTCCTTAAAAACTTTAAAAAGGACATATCCTAAAGAAGAGGCTGCATCCATCCACAGATTTCCTTTTATAGCAGTCATACTCAGTATTACAGTTTTGAACTGCATAACAGTCATGCCCCTTTCCCTCTGTCTTTGAAGTGATACATGCCTCTAGAGATAGAAAGACAAAACTGTTCTTCTATTCCCTTGAACAGAAGGGCTGTGATTTTCCTTGCATCTTGTGAAGGTCACATAAGCAAGGACCTCCTGTTACGAGCTCCTAGGTAAAGTGTAAAATCTGATCCTTAAAAGTTTGCTTTCATAATTTGTCCTTTATCATTGGACAATACCGACATTTTAATTTTTCCATTTCAGATAAACCCCTAGTAAACAGTAACTGCAACAGAAACTGGTGTGTTCTCCTTTCTCTTATCAAAAGCACATAATGCCCTAACAGTGCCACAACAGCTCTGCAAAATATCATCTGCAACTCCAACAGTGACAACTGAGTCAAAAGGAAACACTGCTGTCTGAACAGATAGGCAGGAAGGATTTAGTTTTGCAGGCAGAGGTGTAGGTTCAGCCTGCTTGTCTAAAGAGTGTGAAACTCTCACTGACCACAACATTGCAAGTGCCACAAATCCCAGAGGGGAGAACTGCTGTCTGGGGAGATAGGTGAACAGAGCCAAGGAGAACAAGAATCTCACAACTGCTTCAAGATCAGCTGAAGTGTGTATCTTGTGTACTACCAATGCCTGTTCAAAGAAGAACAGAAAGAAAAAGTCTTTAAATAAGGCAAGGGTCACAAACCACAACTCTTCTTTTCTTTTTTTTTTTGGCAAATACCTGACTACCAGTACTTTCCATCACCAAATCCATTGCTGATAGATTTCAGAATGAAAGAGAATGACCAGTAAGATTCCAGTTATGTGCAACTCTATTACGCCTCTATGGAAACAAACAAACAAACAAACCAGGCATAGACACTAGTCCATGGACTTTCATTTTCAGTGAAAATCAACATAATCTTTCTAGGGAAACTTATATGAATAATCTTCTCATCTAAATCTATTATTCCCCACAATACTGATTCCACATTTGGCATACACCAGCACATCTAGCACTGACTGAAGACATCCTATCTAACACCTGAAAAGAATAAGGAGCTTGATTTTGGGTAAAGTTAAATTCCTTAGAGGATTGCTTCAAATATAATAAAGCACCATAAGCTGATATATTAATATAGTACACTGTAATTTTTTCCTCATTGCCTTCTGCTGGTAATTATGAAAAAAAATCAAAGGCAGTGTATGTGACCTCAATTCTGCAAATGCTTAATCACAACAAGTATATGACCCGTTTCTCAATATATCCACATAAAAATGTATTTTAAAAAAGAGCATATAAAAATCTCAATAGAAATTTTTATTTTTATCTACACATTTTATATATGTATATATATAAGTCATTCAGCAACAAAAGGAAAACAGGCAACTAGAAGCACTGGCTTTTGTTTCATAGAAATTTAATTTTCCTTTTAAAGCTTTTCTTTTTTTAATTGACAATAACTTCTAATAACTTATGTATTTTATAAACACATGATCTATATTTACATGCATGTGTATAAGCAGCAAATGGTTTATATGTTATTAATTTGCCAAATATTCCGTTGCTTTCTTACACTGACACATTAAGTAGGTCTGTCTTAAGGTGCTTTAAATATTTTGTACATACTCTGATATTATCTCCTTATTGAGAGTAAATCCTAGTATTCAAGCCCAAAAACATCTTGCATATGTAACATAAAGTTCCAGTTTCAGTTCAGCTAAAAAAGCTATAAAAGCTAAAATATGTTACCTGTCCTTATAGGCACAGTAGGCCACAGTGTAGCATATGGTCTGTTACAGCTACTGAGGTTTTAATTACTACTTCCATGGGCAGAGAGAACAGTTCAAAGCCACTTCCAACCGAGCATCTGCTGCCTCCTACATCCAGGACATAAGAAGTGCAGTATGCATGGTCCAACCAGACCAAGTGGTGTATAAACATCAATCTAAGCCCTAACTGTGCTGCAAGCATTGCTGTCCCATAGGTATAGCAATTCTTGTGTTGCTTAGTGATAGAAGTACCTCCTCACATAGAAAACTAGTTAGCATCTTTCAGGAAATACAAAGGGATCGAAAGAAAGATTGTGTGAATCTTAAACCAAAAAAACAGGTGCCCTACTCCACAAATAAGTCAAACTGTTAGGACAATCTTGGTATTAAGTGAACACGAAGCCACAGTGACAAGTACCAAGGTTTTTAGCAGACATACCCTAGCAAAAGAAACAACTTTTCCCTTAAGCCTCTGTACTTGTTTTGGCTGGGGTAAGTTAGTTTTCTTCACAGTGGTTGGTATGGGTTTGTGTTTTGGATTTGGGCTGAACACAGGGTTGATAATACAGAGAAGGTTTTGTTATTGCTGAGCAGCACTTGCACAGAGCCTTTTTTGCTTTTCATACTGCCAGGCTGGTGAGGTGATGGGGGGGGGGGGGGGGGGGGGGGGGGAGGCTGGGAGATGGCACAGCTGGGACAAGTGATCCCATCTGACCAAAGGGATATTCCAGACTATATGGCATCATGCTCAACATATAAAGCTGGTGGAAGAAGGAAAAGAGGGATGTGCCTTCCCAAGTCACCGTTACGTGTGAGTGGGCCCTGCTCTCCTGGAGAGGCTGAACACCTGCCGCCCATGGGAAGCAGTGAATTAATTCCCATTTCGCTTTACTTGCACATGCAGCTTTTGCTTTTATTACTAAACTGTCTTCATCAAAACCCAGGAGTTTTCTGGCTTTCACCCTTCTGATTCCCTGATCTTGCTGGCAGGGGAGTGAACAAGCAGCTGTGTGGGGCTTGGTTCTGGCTGGGGTTAAACCATGACAGTCTCTTATTCAACTTCTTAAAACACAGACCTTTCTCTTTTTCTTTCCTCTTTACTTCCATCTGTCATATGTCCCTTCACTGCAAAAGCAGCAGCTCTCAGGGCCAGGACTTTGGAAGGTTTGCAAAATGGGATAAAAGGAACAAGCCTGGTAACCAAGGCAGTATGGAAGCTCCTAAAATGCAGGTTTTATAGCAGAAAGGTGAGGAATGGCTGCATTAAGAAAGGAACGAGTTCTGGTTTTGGGTTTTTTTTAACATGAGTGTAACAATTTGGGAAAGGAAAAACTGTGGGTGAGGTACAGAATATTCAGCTCATTGCTCCTACTAGGACACTGACCTGGAGATGCAGAGAGAGTGTAGGGAGATGTGCATGTTTTTGGGGCAGCAAACGGGAGTTAGCCACCACTGCAGAAATAAAGAAGAGAGTTCTAAAACTGAAACACTTGAGTAAGTCTTCATGCAGGTTTCAACGGATAACAAAGGAATCCTTTTTCTTCAAACAGCATAGGCAAAGCCATCTCTCTTCATTAACTGACTGAATGGTGTTAAAAAGACACAAAAAAAAGGACTAGGCTTTGTAATACCGCTTTGTATTACTGGTACATGCAAACAAATTCGGTTCTGTAGAGATGTAGTGGCACATCATCACAGTAAATTATATCTTTTACTGCTTTGAGGCAGAAACAAATATATAATTTATGTACATTCATGTACATAGATATAAAAAATACAAACACCAAGAGAAAAGCACAAAACACTATCCCTTTTAAACTACTCAGTTTTTAATTATATTTCAAAACAAGCAGGGAAGTTGTACAAAATAATGCAGCATAAGCAATTTTTTATCTAATGTAGCAGTTGAGAAAAAATTCCTTAGTCTTAAAATAATGTCTCCCCTTTTTGAAGTCAGGTTGTTTTTTATTTCAAAAAAAACCCTAATAAAATAGTAATTTATTGGTAGAATGGGGTTATGAGGTAATGAAAGTAAAATGTTGAAGAAAAATAAATTTATGTTTGTCCTGAGCGCCTCCTTAATATGAAAGCTTTCTAAACGAAAGAGGAGATGTGGTGTGTGTTCTTACTTAAAAAGATTTCTAGCTTTGTATTTTTTCTTAGACTGTGTCTCACAGATTATAGAAATATGGCAACCTAACAACGCCTACCTTTGAAAAATATATATACCTGTTCAAAAGCCTAATATCCATGTCACCAGTTTTCTAAAGCACAACACAGGGGCACACAGAAGGCAGAGTTCATCTTGGTAGCAATATTTGGAAGTACAAAATGGACAAGGACAAAGGACCAAACATTAGAAGCAAACACATTCCTTCTTTTTTAATCAATATTTTGTTAGACTGGTGGGTTTCATTCATTAATCTTTCGGAAAGTGAAAAATGAAACAGATCTACCATAACAGCAAAAATAAAACTGAAAATTAAATTCATTCTTTTGGAATTGCTTACAAAGAGTGCTGGTTCATCACACACAACTTAGTCAAAAGAGTTTGGACTTCAGAGTATTCATTTCTTTGAGGTAATGTATTTATAGGCAAATTTTGAATCCAAAAGACCTGAAAACAAATTTTCTAAATTCTTTCTCTTATACCATGCACATTTTTAAAATCATGAAAGTTCCAGCAAAAAAAGTTTTAAAAAGTATTGTGTTTTGTGTTTAATAGCTTCGAACAAATCTAAAACTGAACTTCATGTGACTGCTCTGTTGCATCTAAATGTTCACTATATTATAGCTGAGCCAGGACACTCAAAAAAAGCTCCAAAAATAAAATGCCTGGAGCTTTGCAATGAATTGGTTTTAATTTCTTCAGCAACTGCTGCATAGTGATTGATCTAGTATCGTACAACACAGGAAATTAGCAATTAAAGGCTTCCATGCATCCAGCATGAGATCCTACAAATCCTGTTATCCACAGGAGCAAAATTAAAAGACCAAGAGGAATCAACAAAGCTAAAAAGTGCATATTGTAAGCTGTGCAGAATTTGTCCTTTGGTGAAAAACATGAAAACTCTGCACAGACTGCACACATGGGAGCATTTAATGTAGGATTATAACTCAATTAAGACAACTGTTCCTCTGATCCTGTAATTCTAAGGCATTTTGCAGATGGCTCTGAATTCCAGGCTGTAATACAAATTTCTTTCTGTTTTCTATAACATAAACTCACATATTATGTAAAGACACATTTAATCTTTTGTTTAGGAAAATCTTCACAATGTAGGTCAAAAGATACACTACTGTTCTAGATGAATCTAAAATAAGGTAAATCAAATTAACACACACAACATTAAATGGGAACATCATCCATATATGCAAATATGGCATTAACAATAAAGCTTAACTGATACCCTAGTTTCCTTAAGGAGTTATTGAGCACATCCCACAGCACAGGGAAAGAAGATTCCCAGCCCAGCAGGAGTCATGTCAATCCCAGAACTGGAGGCAGCATCACACACAAGGCTGCGCAAACAAATTGCATGAGATTGCAACTTCAGACTCCAAGTTGGCCTGGAGATTGGTGTGTTACAGGAATAAACATGCCCTTTCTCTGTTCCAATGTGAATGAAAGTGCAACTACACTATCATTAATCATATGAGACTGGTTTGCTTCAGATTTGTCAAAACTAATTCAGCTTTGCTGAATATAGCGACAGATACCAGATTTATCTAGACCGAGAGAAGAGAAAAAGGTTATATAAACTTTGCTAACACAGTCAGACAAATTATATTGTTTATCCATGCCTAAACAAAAGGCCACTATTAGCTCAGGGTTAACTAAAATTTCTTAGCTAATCTCTGACCTAATTTTGACCTCTCCTATTAATCACAGAAAAGCTTTCAGTTAATGTATTGATTAGTTGTGTTTACATCCCCCAATTCTGTAGTTTCTTGCCTTGCATCTCATAAATTAAAGACAAAACATCTTTTTCTAAGTTTAATTAGTAGCCAATTAGTTCCATGTTGTTACCTAGCGTGGGACCGACAGTAAAGACAAACATTAACCATTTTAATTCGTTGCATGAAGGAGGCATTTATGTATAACAAGAAAGAATCATGAGACCCTTTATTTCACTCTATTTTTTCCACCAGATCATAGAATATTATTTCAGAAAATTTGTGAAAATACCCAATTCTTGTGCTTCCAGCAATTCCCATTAGAAAGACGTACAGTTATCTATCACCGTTAGAAGTGAAAACCTAAAGAACACATGAAATCTAATAGATCTGTAATCCTGTTAGTAGGCTGTAACCAGACATAATCATTTGTCATTGCATCATACTTCTTACAGAGCCATTTACATTGGACTTGTTTAATTCCTTTAGTAGCATAACCACTGCATGTCAAGATATGGGTATGATGTATTCATATCTACACGATCTCCCCATTTGCAGAAGACTAGTTTTTACTCAAGTAAGAGTGAAGCACCTGAGTTAAAATTCCAAAAATCATTTTTCTACATTGCCTTTTTTTTTTTTTTTTTATATATAGGAGCTGTTCAGTTTCTGGTAAAAACGTATGCAGGCTTAATTTAAAAATTAACTCTGAGAGAAACAAAACCCGACTGCATTGTAAAATATATGTAAATTTACAACAAGGAGTTCTAACAATATAAGAAATAAAAATCTCAAAGTTAAAAAGAACTATCCAAATACCATGCCTTATGTTCATCTGAACCAAGTAATATAAGGAATTACAGTTTGAAAGCCTACTGTAATTAGATACTGAAGCTAAAAAGCTCAGCAGAAATTCAATATAATTCTAAATGCTGAAGCCTTACTGTCCCATCACATTCATATTCATATTTCTTGTCTTTTTGTACTGATAAAAGCCTCCCGAAAATAAATTTATCCAGTCATATTGAGGATCATATTTGACACTCAAGTGATAGCATAACTCTAAATTATGTTCAGAGTTTTCTTTCTCTTCTTTCCAGGAAATGAGAATGATCTTCCATCATCTGAAAAAAGGCACCTGGCCTACTGCAAAAATGAAAAAGCTTGTCCATTACTGTTTGTCATGTTGGTAGATAAACTCTTTCCTATGAAGGCCTAAAAGTTGTTTTATTATAGTACAGTCAACCATTTGGATCAAATTCAGAGTCCTATTCATTTGTGAATAAATTTGCAAATAATTGCAAATAAATTCCACTGCACAGTCAGTACCGTTTTCTTATATTTTAACATTATTCACCAAAAGCTCCATTCTTCTGAGTTTGCGTTTATTCTTCGGCATTGGCTTGTCATATAAGCCATTTTTGAGAAGATGTTCCTTGCTGTGATGGATCTGGGCACCATGCTGAAGCTGGAAAGAGCATAAAGCTTGAAGTGGATGGAGTATAGTCTGCAAAAAGATGAAGGGGTGGGGGACAAAAAACCCAGCCTTTTAGTAAGATATTTTAAAGACATCAATTATTCCATCAATTTTTATTCAATGACTACTTAAAAATACTGATAAAATATAATGTGGATGATAAATGCTGATAAAATATAACCTTTGGAGACACAGAAGGCACAGCTGAAAAACAGATGTACTGAAAAGAACCACACAGCAGTCGTATATTCACCTACATGCTGCCATCCTTCACTCCTTCCTCAAATCCACTCAAACCTGACTTCAGCCCCAGCTACATTACTGTAAGTTATGGCTTTGACTTGACCTTAGTAATGGACTACAATCAATTACTGTGGTTCGGTCAACAAGCTGTAATAAAATAAGTCACAATAACTAAGCTGTTTGTGTTTGCACAAAAGTCCCTTGAGGCAGGGTTTTAGAAAGAGAGGAGGGACTCATGGTCGAGGCCGGGGGACTGCTATCCTGTACTCTATCCATGCTTCCAGTAATATTTATACCTAATGATGCCACACAAACCAAATTTATCTCAAGAGGTTCCTAACTGTAGATTCTTCATTTTCTGGTTGCCTGACTCAGTATCACACAACCTCATGTGCAGATGTGTACAGCAATCACAAATGTAACTGCAGTCAGCAGGAGCTGAGATTCTACGGAGAAAAACATGACTCTTATGAGCACAGAGGAAAATCAAGTGACTTATACTAGGCATCAAACTAAGTGCCCGTTTTTAACTTCCATAGCTTTCAAGTTCAATTCACCATCTTATATGCTGGGAATAGCACTCAATTCAGAGAGCTTTCATGAATGTAGCTCTTGGTTACTGCAACACTTTGAGAAACAGGTAATTTTGTCTTTGAAAAGTAGGCAGAGTTAGTTCTGAGTGATAAGGATGAAGGAATACAGGTACCAGAATACTAGACAGGTAACTGTGGACATGAACTAAACCCTCAATAAGACAGAAGTCCTAACGAAGGAAAAATATGTTGTTGTAGCACAACAAAGAAAAAAATAAATATAACCCCCCACGTACATACACAAGTTTCTGGAAAAGCCTCTTTACACAGAGTTCCAGTTTCTGAGCCATACTTTCTTGTGTGTCTACAGACTTTATCCAAGTCTAGTTTTAAATGCAATTGATTTAATGCTAAGGAGACTCTCTACTGTCACAGAGGCAGATATGGAGGTGGCACACTACACTATGCAAGTGACAGGAGTAATTTCTGATCTGAGAACCTTTTTATAGTAGACAGAGGTTGAGTATCAAAATATTAATTAGCTGATGCAAAGGTGTATGAGCAATGCAGGGTGAACAGTAGCAAGTAGTGGGTACATGGATGAGCTTTATATCATTTTCACAGATCCTTCTGTACTACATCCTGAGCACACGATCAGATTGCAGACCAGGGGCTATGGTGCAAAACTACTCACAGGTATTCTTCAGAAGGCTTTTTAAAATTATATTACTAATGTCAGCAACAAAAGATCAAGAAGGACATTATCTTAATGACCTCTTCCATCACAGACTAGTGGGATCACAACTTACAAGGAAAGGCTAATGTTGATTTAGTATTCTTTAACCTGGGATAAACTTAAACTCAAGAACTATTAAGTCCCAAATTCCTCCAATGACATATAAGAGTTGTGAGTTGACTGCTAGGAAGACATAAGCCAGTGGGTTGCATTCGATGCCTGCAGGAGTACTGGAGGTCAGTGGCCCTGTCTTATAACAGCATTTAATCTTCAAGATAGCTGTGAGTGGGTATTCAGATCATCTCTGCTGTCTAGTTTTTGCAGAGAAAAACTTACTATTTTCCATGCAGTACTATACTCAATCTCCTGTCACAACCTGTTATCAGGTTTTTGAGAGTCAAAGATCACCTTGCTGTGTTTCAACTTCAAAGGATAATTAAAAATTACCAATCTATTAAAAATGATAATGGTTATTTGACTTCAGTAAATATTCTGAGATCAACACATGCTAAAAAGGAAATTAATCCTATCTGACTGCTAACTAAATGAAATTTTTTAGTCTAGCACCAGCTACTCTAAACATCTGTCAGCTCAGTAATATTGAATTCAGATCTTAAGTGAAGTTAACCTTAAATTTAAGGGAGTTAAACAATTTAATATCCTATGTAAGGGAGACAGAAACTTTACTAATCTTCACATTTTCTCAAGTTTCTCCTATCTTGAAAATGCTCAATGTTTAACAAGTTGTATCCAAAGGTATTTTACGAATTCCCAACAGCCTCATCTGGCAGTACCTGAAGTAATACTGTTCCTCACTAATAGAATATGAAGAAATTGGGGGATATATGTGAATTTTTCTATGACAGTTTTGTTCTCAACTGAAGTAAATAAACATTGTAAGGTGTGTACACATACATATCATATCCCAACATTTATTGTAGGATGTGTAAATTAAAATTATAAACTCTCCTGACTTTAAGTGGCTTCACATTTTAGCTACCTCTAGGAAAAACCACAAGAAAGTCAAAGTCACTGCTTGCCATATTGTTCAGTATCAAAGAAACACAAATCAACTAAATAATCATCATGTTTTTCTGGCTTCATGAAAATTAAGACATCAGAGTGATTTTAGACTATAACCTCTGACAAGCTTGCTAATATATTCCTTTGCTACAAATACTAATCGTACTTTAGAGTGAGCATAACTTGGGTAACATTAAGAGTTCAACACATACATTCCACACATTAGTACAAGTGAACAGTTGTTAACAGCTACTTAACAGAGTACACAAAATAAAGCAATTTTCTATACACTACAGTTAAGAAATACCCTAAAGAAAGCTGTGTTTTTTAAAAAATCAGTCTAGCATCTTATATTTGCACAATTTTGTATATTACACATGCCTGGTACACAGTCTGTGATTTGAAGTTTTGTACTAAAAAATGTCAAGTGAACTTAGAAAAACATCACACAAAGACATAACTACAACACTGCATCTCCACACGACTTTCCCTGCAATATACATAGCAGTACTTCTATTTGCTTGGGTCTAAGTCTCCAGCTCCCTTCTCTACAGATTTTTATTTTGTATTGCAGCAAGCACAGTATGTATTTGGCACCTTGAAATCAACTTTTTAAAGAAGTAATATATATGCGATGAGAATCTGAGTCACTCTTCTCATTATATTCAGAGGGACAGGAACTGTGGAAGAGAGTATTACAGGATAAGAAAATGTGAGGGGAAAGAATGACATAGAAGGAAAGAAGGAACTGGAAGACACTACAACACTGTCATTCTCCCAATCCCTGCATTTGCTTTTCCTGACTTGGGTGGCATAGCTGGAGCACTTGCTGCTGATGACTGAGGCATAGTCGTTGAGAACATCAGCCTTCTCTTTGTCCAAGGTAGCCAGGTCTCCCATTTCCCTGTGGAGAGGTCCCACAGTATTCCTAGCCTTTCTTTTCCTTGTAATAGATCTACAGAAGTCCTTCCTGTTATCCTTGATATCACAGGCCAGACTCAATTCTAACTAGGCCTTGGTTTCCCTAAGCTTACCCCTAGCTTCCAGTACAATTTCCCTGTGTTCCTTCCAGGCCACCTGTCCTCATTTCCATTTTCTGAAAGCTTCTTTTTTGGTCTGAGTTTGCTCAGCAGCTCCTTATCCATCCATGGGGGCCTCCTGGCATTTTTGCCTGATTTCCTCCAATGTTGCGATGCATCATTCCTGAGCTTGGAGGAGGTGATCCTTGAAATTCAGCCAGCAGTCTTGGGCCCCTCTGCCCTCCAGGGCTCCATCCCCTGGGACTCTACCAAGTAGTTCCTTGAAGAGGCCACAGGCTGCTCCTCCTGAAGTCCAGGGTAGTGAGTGCCATCTTCACTGCCCTGAGGATCTCAAACTCCACCATCTCATGGTCCCTGCAGCCAAGGCTGCCTCAGAGCACTAAATTCCTCACTCTGTTGGTGAGCACAAGGTCCAGCATGACACCTGTCCCTGTTAGCTCCTCAATCACTTGTGTAAGGAAGTTGTCACTGACACATTTGAGGAACCTCTGGGATTGCTTGTGCCCTGCTGTGCTGTCCCTCCAACAGATATCAGGGTGGTTGAAATCCCCCATGAGAAATCAGGGCTTGTGAGCATGAGGCTACTCCTATCTGCCTAGAGAGGGCTTCATCCACACCATCCTCCTGATCAGGTGGCCTGTAGCAGACCCCAGTATAACATCCCTTGTCCTCCCCTTAAACTTCACCCAGACACTCTCAGCTGGCTGCTCATCCTTCCTCAGGCAGAGTCCTATACTCTCCAGCTGGTCCTTGACAGAGAGGGCTACATCCCCTCCTTCACTGGCAGCATTGGGATAGATAGGTGCCCTCCCCTGAAAAATCTAGTTTAAAGCCACATTCACCAGATTGGCAAGTCTCCAACCAAAGATACATTTTCCCTCCCTTGTCAGACTGATCCCACCACCTCCCCAGGAAATCAGGCTTAGCAAAGCAAGTCCCATGGTCTGAGTAAAAAATCCTGACTACAGTCCCATCACTTTTAACATTTGCTGACCTGTCAGATTCAGCTGGCCATTTCGAGACCCTCTCCTTTGACCTGAAGGACTGATGAAAAAACTACTCGAGCTCCAGAGCCCTTTACTGACTCTGTAATCCCCCAGACTGCTGCAAGCTCTCACTTGGAACACTAATAATCAGTGGGTTTAACTAGGTTTGGCAGCTTCTCAGTGACATTCCTTATCTGGGCTCCCTGAAGGCGACACACCTCTCTTGAGAGCAGGTCAGGCCTTTAAGAGATGAGTGCCTCTGTGCCTCATAAAGCAGAGTCACCCACTACTATCACCCACTGCCTTTTCTTGGTTGAACTAGTTGCTAATTTCTTTATTTGTGGAGCAGGTTGGGCTGTCCCAGTTAGCTCCCTCTGTGTCAGGTGTTGCCTCATTAGCCTGCAGAGCTACAAAGCTAGCAAACATTCAGTCTTTGTACCTAACAAGTTTTCTTAGCAATCTCACAGCTATGTTGGGTAAAGAACAAGAAAACCGTAGAGCCTTTTTGGGCAAACATGAAGGAATCACAGTAGTCTGAACACACTGAAGAAAAATGGTTTCCACTGGTACATTCTTGTTTAGTTTCCTATTCAACAAAACCATTACAATGTCATTAAGATTTTAACTGTCAAATGTGTTACACTAATAGCAAAGTATCATTGCTGCTCCTCTACCATTCACAGAAGAAAAACCCAGGTGTTTGAAGTTACATACCTCTTGTATGCTCTTATTCTTTTCCATGATAGTAAGAGCAACAGCTGCACATTCAAGTGTAGACAGACAGGTGTTCGTTGGCTGTGTACGAATTACATATTGACTTGAATGATTGGTTTTTAACTGCACCTGAAAAATAGTAAACTCTAGTAAAATAAACAGGTCAGGATAGCAAACAGGATACCTATTCTCTACACCAAGCAAAACACACTCCCTTTCCCTTTGTGGTCACTTGCCTTTTTTTTGCTGTTTTGGCTCCCAGTAGACAATGACCTTATGCTACTGTTAAGTGTAATACTGTAACACATCTGAGTCACCATCAGAAACAAAAACTGCACATCTGTTACTGTACAAACATGTAAAGGAAATACAATTGTTTCCTAGAGAAAGATTAAGTTAAATTTTAGCAACCACAGATATGCTATAACAAAAATAAAATTATTCACTCATACTTGTTTTATTGCACACTCTAAACAGATACATAATCCCGTGCAATGTGCAATGGCCATATAGTCACTAACACTATATACCTTGGCTAAATATTATTTGTCAAGTTCTGGATTAAAGATTTCTAGAAACCACACTTATTCATATAATGTACTAGGTCACTGATTAGGGCTATTTGCTCACCTAAATCATGTTTGAAAATTACTTAATAGCTCTGCCTCAAGCAATAAACACTTTACATCTTGCAAGTTAAAGGTTTTTTAAAAAAAAAGAAATTTAATTCAACTACTCCTTGGCCTGTTTTATCAGCTCCAAAAGCTTTTACTAAGTTTATAATCAGTGGTTGAAACAGCACAGAATTTACACTATTAGACTCTATGTGAAAATTCAGATATTATTCCTTCATTTCAAAGATTTCCATCTCCACATACACTTAAAATGTAATTTGAAAAACAAGTAATGTTTTAGCAATATTCCTAACCAAAAATTCTCAGTTCCTTTTCCAAAAAAATTCTAGTACAGAACCATAAAGCTTGATGAATTATTCTAAAAGAGCAAGGGGGTTTTTTTAATCTCATCCAAAAAATTGCATTTTGATTCTTCCTGAAAAAATGAGTGACTGATTCCCATGGCCATCATCATATTGCTCCCATTTTGCTTGCCAGAAGTCTGTCAGCATTCCTCACTTCATTCAACACTTTCCCCCTTCACTTTCTCATTTTTGTTTTTATTTGTAATGTTTCATTTTCCTTCATCTCTTTTACATGCAATTACTCATTCTCTAAAGTTCAAGGTGGCTCATTTACAAAAGGAAAACTCCAAGCTGCTGAAGAAACATGAATGAATAAGATCAAATTCCACTGCTTTACCTGATCTCAATTTAATGCAAATAAAAAATAAGAAAATAAAAAGAAGGCAACAAGAGAGAGAAAATGCACTCTGGAAAGTACAAGTAAGTTAGCTATAAAACCTCAATCTACTAAAATACAAGAAAACCCAGAAAACTGTAGCCTTTATCAACTACCTCCTTTATTTGGTATTGAAAAACAAGATAAGAATAAATGAATTTAAGAGACAAAATGTAGAATTTGGACATCTGTATATCTAATGAAATTAAAAAGAAAATTAAAAATAAAATTAAATTAAGATTTTCATTTGTTATTCCTCAAGGTTTTCTTTGGTTTTATGCTTCTCCTGGTACCATGTATAGATCTTCATCACAACAGAATAGGAACACTAGTTATTTGAAGTATACAGAAATCTATGCTGCTGGAAGCTTATAGTCCCTACTTAGAAACTTACAGACAGGTATCAAAAACCAAGGTGAACTCAGTCCACCATTTCTCCAACATGTAACCTGAGCAGCAAAGCAGACATATACCCACACCTTTTCTCAACAGCCACATTCTTCACAGAGTATCTCTACAGAGGTCGAAACCGTCTAATGGACTACCTGCAGCACAGGGGCTTCCCCCTCCTTGGGCAGTGCTTTAAGGCGCTTTTTTTGTAGAGTTTGGAAGTAGTTGTGTCTGCTGGTTTCTATACTTCATTTCTTGGGTGTCATGCTGAAAAACACTTATGGTAATCAGCACTCCAGAGGAAGAAAAATTATTCATGATTGCAAGACAACTTCTACAGAGAAGAAAAGCTGCCTGCACTATGCCACTCTGTGGAGCTAAAAGGTCTGTAAGTTCAGCTCTTAAACAACAGACAATGTATAGAAGGGCAACTTTCTAGTTCTAATAGCAACAGCAGCAGCAACCAAATTCCTTCTTTCCTGGGAAGAATGTGAAAGGATGGAAACAAGTGATGCCCATCCATTTTTCTGAAATATTACATATTCCCTGGGATAAGATTAAAATACCACAGACAGTGGTGGAGATAGAGGAAGAATAGCCAATCAGGACAACTTTCTGCTACAGTTTGTCTCTTTGGTTTCTTTCAGTATACACTGTACCCTAGTCTTTAATCCAGGGCCCAGTACCTAAATAAGTGATACTTAGTCACCTGAAATACAGTCAGGGTAGCCTTTATCTATCGCAAATTGCACAGGCTCACCAAAGTTTTTATCTGAAACTAGGGACATTCACTGAATCAATAAAACCGACAATGCGCTGCTACAAAGATAAAACAATACAGAAATTGAAACAAATTAGTATAGTTAATACTTATTTCAGACATGGGATGAATATCTTCTTGAAAAAAAATGCCTAGATATAGGAAACATTTACTGTTCTCAAACTTGACTGGGTAGGAGGACGACTTCTGTCATTTTCAGCCAACAGGTCTAAAACTTGTCTTGTCTTTTGTGGAGTTAATAATTTCAGGTAGAGTATTGCAACAGTCTCATGCAAAGGACATATGGATTCTTTGTCAGTCCCTTGCATATCTCAAATCCAGGTGAAAAAGTTTAATACAGATTTAGAGAAATGATCATCTCCAGTTAATTTAAACAAAATCACATTATTTACCCCTGACATTAGACTTTAAAAACTCAGAATGAGCATACATAAAAATCCTATTCAAGAACATTTCAAAACAACAATCATGATATTTTATAAGCACTTCTCCATTAAATAACAAATACCACTACACAACAATTTACTTTTCTTTCTTTTGCTTCAAAGAAATTTGCAAATCATATGTACACTCTGAAATAGTATTAGTTTCTAACAAAATATAGCAATGCCAAGTTGGAAAAACAGCAGCTGATTTAACACCACACACCTAAATAAACAATAACATAAGACAGAAGATGGAAGCTATCTCAACCAATTCAAACTAGAGTGGAATTTAGATAAACTGAATGCAATTACTTGCTGGAATTTAGCCAAGACACTGAAATGAGTGTATCTATTCTCTGTAAGTTCAAGGGAGTTTGGGGACTTAAGTTTCCAAGCCATCAGAAATATGAAGCAAAACATAAAATCAAATTTTATTTCTACTGTAACTCAACACCTGTGGTTTCCAAAAGCCTGAATTTCAGCAATTCTCACAAACTGCTACATTAACTTAATAAACACTGGTTTATCTGCCAGGGCACCACTCAATTAGCAGATCCTATAGACTTTGAGCATTTACAAAGGATTTGAACCACAGTAAAAACAGTGACCCTTCAGTGTTTCTCAGGGCTGAGTTTTTCTTCCCGGGCCTTCTTTGGACATACCCCAGGCAAGTAACGATCCCAGCTGATCCCATTCAGCTGTTCAAAGCTGATGGAAGAAAAAGTGTTGCCTTGATGGGGTCGAAGACCCACTGTTTGAAATTTTAAAAATTTAAGCCAGTAAAAACAGGAAATTGATTTCTGCTTTTATTATAAATAACAGAACTGGAGCTCTCACAGAAAGCTCTACATGTTTTTCTCAGTCCCCTCCTTAATGTCAATATACTTAACTTTCTACCTTTTCTATGCCCATTTTTTCATCATTACTCTTACTAGCTTTACTATCCAAATAGAATCCAGCATTATCCAAAATTATATTTGGAAAACATGCATCACCAACAACTCAAAAAGGCTACAAAGTTAGTACATCTGTCTCACAGGGCACACTAAACAATTCTTGCCTGTCCTGTTGTCTGCAATAACACTACAGGCATCTCAAAACAGGCAGAAGCACAACATATTATTCTGTGGCTTCTACAAAAAACCTAGTACTTAAGATCCCCTCTTTTTTACTTACGTGTCTTTACAAAACCTGAATTTCTATTTGGGAATTAATCTCTAAACTCTCCAAGAATGAAACAAGCAAGCACCATCTGTCCTCCTGCTTAACATAGGCAGTAGTTATTGTTCATATGTTCTATTACTTTAATAAGTATCTCTCAGAATTTTTTTAAACAAAAGGCACAAAAAAACCCCCAGAAAGAGTACAACCATATCCTGCCATCTTCCCTGTCCTTCTAGAAACTAAGAAAAAGTTGCTTTTAAGGTGCTGTGGAGGAAGAGCATTTTCTGTGTTCTACAGCACAAACAACCTCAGACAGATGATGGGTGTCAGGTATGGGAAGATTTTTCACTCAGTATCCAGTTGGCACAAGTACCTTTTACCTGTAAGCTAAAACAAATTTCTCTTTTTGACAAAATTTCATACAGTTAAATAAAATTACCTTTCTGACAGAGAAAACAGCCTGAGTAAATTGAGTCTCAGCATGCTACTGAAATTTAAATCAAGAATATAAATAAATTATTTTGTTCAAAATCTTGGCTTTAATTTAAAGTGACATCTTAAGAGCACTCTGTTTCTAAAATACTGGAGGGAATAACTGCCATGCAAGTGTCACAAATGGACAGCTGGAAAAAGCATACGAAACTGTCACAAAACCCTCTATCCACCTTGCGCGACTTTAATGACTGGAAAAAGAGAAATATAGCCCCCATTATTAAAAAGGGGAACGCAGAAGACCTGGTGATCTACAGACCAGTCAGTCTCACGTCTGTGCCAGGTAAGATCATGGAGCGGATACTCTTGAAAACTGTGTATGACGGTGGTACAGCTCTGGTGGACTGAAGCAGAGCAACTGACATCGCCCATCTAGACTTATCCAAAGCATTTGACACTGTGCTGCTGGAGAGACATGGATTTGATGGATGGGCCACACAGTGGATAAAGAACTGGCTGTATTGATGCACAGAAAGAGTTGTGGTCAACAGCTCTTTGTCCCTGTGGAGACCAGTGATGAGTGGTGTCCCTCAGGGGTCGGTACTGGGACCAGTACTGTTCAACACCTTTGTCAGCTTCATGGACAGTGGGATCGAGGGCACCCTCAGCAAGTTCACTGACAACTTCAAGTTGTGTGGTGCAGTTGATATCCTGGAGGGAAGGGACGCCATCCAGAGGGACCTGGTCTGTGTAAACCTCATGAAGCTCAACAAAGTGAAGTGGAAGGTCCTACACCTGGGTCCTGGCAATCCCCAGGCACACCTACAGGTTGGTTGGAGAAGTGATTTGAGAGCAGCCCCGTGACAAAACATTTGGGGTTGATGGTAGATGAAAAACTCAACATGAGCTGGCAGTGTGTGCTCACAGCCCAGAAAACCAACCCTGTCCTGGGCTGCATCGAAAGGAATGTGGCCAGCAGGGCAAGGGAGGTTCTTCTTCCCTTCTAGTCTGTTCTTGGAGTACTGCATCCACTTCTGGTGTCCCCAACATAAGGACATGGAACTGTTGGAACAAGTCCAGAGGAGGCCACAAGGTTGATTATGGGACTGGAGCATGTCCCCTACAAAGACAGTCTGAGAAAATTAGGGCTGTTCAGCCTGAAGAACAGACAGTTGTGTGAAGACCTCATAGCAGCCTTTCAGTATTTGAAAGGGGCCTATATGGAAGCTGGAAAAGGACTCTTTGTAAGGAAATTGTAGTGATAGGACAAGGAGTAATGGGTTCAAATTGAAAGAGGGGAAATTTAATTTAGATACTAGGAAGAAATTCTTTACTGTGAGGGTGGTGAGACACTGGAACAGGTTGCCCAAGAAGGTCATGGATGCAGCAACTCTGGCAGTGTTCAAGGCCAGGCTGGATAAAGCCTTGAGCAACCTGGTCTAGTGGGAGGTGTTCTTGCCCATGGGAGAGTGGGTGGGAACTAGATGATTTTTAAGGCCCCTTCCAATCCTTGACATTCTATGATATTTAGGAATATCCATGTAAAATGGTGAAACAAGTCAGAGATTATATGGTGACTTTCAGGTAAACCTGAAGTAATCTGTTCAATTTCTAGGAAATATTTTGCAGACGTCTTTGACAATTTCCCAGGAACTCTTCTCTTTAGGTATCCCATAAACCCTTTCTCTCAGGCAATTTATGGTGTCTCCATATGGTGTCTCTGGAGTCTAATGTTAGACTCCAGAGTCTCATTACTCCAACAAGCCTCAGGATATCTCACTGCTGCTACGGTGGGATTCTGTGGTAAGTATATAATATTCTCTGTGTGGAAGAGAAGCATAATGACTTCTGCTGAGCAGTGGCTGTGTGTAGGTTCTGCCTACTTACACTCTTTTCAACCTACACAGTAGAACTGAATTCAGAGTTGCCATTCAAATTAGCTCTTTTGCAGGTCAAAATCAGAAACCTTCTTACACCCTTATAAAACACATCTCTGTAAGATCAGTGCCCAGATTTTCTTTCATCAAGTATGTTGTTCATGTATGAAAATACATTAAACCTCTATGTGCTTTCAAGAATGCCCTTTCTTTGCTTCTGGAACCAAAACAATTTAAGAACCATACTTCATTGCTGGGGGCTATTATATGATAAAGATAAATGGTCCAGAAGAAATCAGTAGAACTACTCACTGAATGACTTAATGTTCATAATCTGAATATAATCCTACACGATGTCTCTCTGTCTCATGACTATGTCAAATGACAACTATTTTTAAAAAATCACCTCTAGTACTTCATTATGTCTCTTTCCTGTATAAACAAGTTCAAAATAACATAAGTAACCTGTAATTTGAGATATAGAAAAATATTTGAGAACGCCACAAGTAAATCCTGGGAAAAAATCAGTTTTAGTGTTTCCAGATACTCTGACCCTTCTTAAGACATCTTTTTCAATGAGAATAACTCAGATTGCAGAGTATTTTTCTACTGTGTTCCTTGCTTTCACTCTCAGATGCAGCTGATTGACAAGAAGATAAAGTAAATTGCAAAAGGAATGTGTCCTTCAGAAACAGAGATTCTTACATCACACTCCTAAGAATTTTTTTATTTTTTTTAACAAAACAAAGCAAAAGAAGAGAAATTTGGGGGAAAAAAACCCCAAACACAAGCACATGCACTTTATCCACCCCACCCTTGCCAGGCTGAGTTTTTAGATTGCCCCTACTGTGCTTCAGCCAATTTCTTGGGCTGGGCAAGGAAGTAATGAATGTAAAAAGGAAATAGTGCTTTTAAAAAGTAAATCAGAATAAATACAAAGCTTTTATGATCATATATGATATGATAACATTACATTTTCTACATGTAAGAAATTGTGGTAAGTGAACCAAGACAGAAAAAACACTGATAAAAAAACATTACTAATAAGATAATTTATCTAAGGAAGACAAGTTTCTCACCTAGCAAGCTTCCTACTTTGTAATTTATTCTGTGTAAAGACCAGAGAATTTGACACATAAACATGAAACTTCCATTTATTAAACAGTTCAAAGAACTGCAAGCTAAATATTTACTAAAGTTAAAAAATGGCAACCAAAATAGATACCTCACTTTTCCAAATATATCTGTAATCTAATCTGTATATCTACATTGATCATCTTTACACATGATACTATATGAAGTTAAGTGAAAATTCAGGTCCCAAAGCCCAATTCTGCTTGAAAGAGAACCTGGTCATTCAAAATATTTAGTGCTATGTATGCAGACTGTTTTGACAAAGTCCAACAACTACTTAATTATTCCTTAGGCTACATAGTTCTGGTTTTAATGCACTATGAAATCAAAGGTCTAAACAAAAACACAAGACAGTTTTCAGTGACCTTCTGAGTACTTATTTTCTTCTATGAAACTATTTACAATGGGCCCTTCTTTCTGCTTATGCAATAATTTCTGAAGTGTTTTAACTAGGAATCCCACATCAAAGTTTTTGTAAGAATTCAAATTTTTGGCATCTTCTCAAAGATGCTAACAGAATTCAACAGTTTAGCACTTGTCACGTCTTGTAAAGTCAAATTCAATTGTCTTCTCTTTTGATTGTAAAATAAGGCAGCAGAAACACCAGCAAACTTCAGTAGTTTAGAAACATCACCAAAGTAAACAATGCTTTGGAAAGTTACTTCAGATGCTTATGCCCATCTGTATACTTTGATACTTAACCACAGAACCGTAAAATGTTAAGGGTTGGAAGGGACCTTAAAGATCATCTAGTCCCGACCCTCCCAGCCATGGGACACCTCCCATTAGACCAGGTTTCTCAAGGCCTTTCTGGGCTGTGAGCACACACTGCCAGCTCATGTACAGTTTTCCATCAACCACCAACTCCAAGTCTTTCTCCGCAGAGCTGCTCTCAATCACTTCTCCAACCAACCCGTAGGTGCGTCTGGGATTGCCACAGGCGTAGCACTTTGTTTTGTTGAACTTCATGAGGTTTACACAGGCCCATGCACACCTCTCAAGCCTATCCAGATCCCTCTGGATAGCATCCCTTCTCTCCAGTGTGTCAACTGCACCACACAACTTGAAGTTGTCACTGAACGTGCTGAGGGTGCCCTCGATCCCACTGTCCACATCACTGACAAGGGTGTTGAACAGTATCAGCCCGAGTACCAATCCCTGAGGGATACATACATTCCCCTTTGTTTCTTATATGAATATTTCCAAGCACAAGAGGCACTAAAAAAAAAAAAAAAAAACCAAAACCAAACCAGCAGGCTCTACTATCCTTACAAAAAGCAAAATAGATTTGCCTTCAGTTAAAATAGCTAACTGAAATAAAGCCCAATGAAGACAAGCTGTAGTTTTAATCTAAAAGTAATAATTCTAATTCCTGTAAAAGAAGGCAGCACAAGCCTGACTCAAATATCCTAAAAATTAACAGCTAAGAGACAATGAAACTGTAAGGAGAGGAAAGCCCTCACAGCTAACGCATTACAGAAGATAGGACTGACCCAGTAAAGTCTGGACTATGCATTTTGCACAAATAACTGAAATAGCGTCTGATTATGGTCTCCAGTTCTGAAAGTGCATGGTTTTATCTATAACTAAGGAATGAAATAATTCTGTTATATGAAAATAATTACATTTAAGTGCAAGTCATATAGGGTACACCTGGCACTTTGTAAAATGACTATGCATTTCCAGCTAATTTGCATGTCTTGCAATTCTTTTGTACTTAAAGAAGGGAAAATCCAGAAATTATTTCTGGTAATACCTCTCTTGTTCTGCTTACATTTAAAAAATTAATGTCAGCCAACAGTTCAATATTTTATGCAGCACTATTCTTTTAATAATTAATAAAACAGGAAAGTGCTGCAAGTAAATTCAGTAAGTGAACAGAGTATGAATCTAGAGAATGGGGTCATGAAATGAAGGAAGAAAAATTAATTATGTGCATTGTCACAGCCATTTAACTTTAATTACCTGCAAATATCAGAAAATTGAAAAGGAAAATTAAATACCTCAGTGTTAGAATGTAGCATCAATGCAATGACACTGTTCTTTGGAATCTACTAATTACTTCTGCTTTCTGTGATTTCTTTCTTTTTTATTATATATGAATAGTAGTAAGCACTTTTTTGGATGGGGAAAAAGCAGTGGGAGAAGCTCCTGAGAAAAATTTTGGCAAGGGCACAAGAGAACATAAAAAGAAAGACTAAAACAAGAAAAAAGCCTTCAATTAACCTAGCTATTTTAAAGCAAACTCAATCAAAATGAAATATATGTCTAGTTTACTTTTTAAAAAAAGTTCATATCCCATGAGAATTTCAAGATGGGTACAATGGTACCCATCTTGAACTGACATGTAGAGGTACCCATATGCAACTGATACTGAGTTTTTTTAGCAATTTAATATTCAGATATTTGTCAAAGAGTTTGACAGCAATTATGAAAGAAACAGCAAAAAAATAAAAGCAAAGTTTCTGCCCCAAAAAAGCATACGCTTTTGACATCTGGCAAATTACCTTTCAGTCACAAAGAAAATGCCACTGTATTCAGAGGTAATAAATACATACTTACGACTAGAAAAATGTCAAAATGGACCAGTGTCATTCAAATTAACCTAAATGTCAGAAGGACAGACTGCTGTTGATTGCTCAGAATCATATCTCAACTATGAGATAGTCAGTCTTGACCCAAAATAATTCTCGGTTCTCTCCATCTGATCTCAGCCTTCTCAAACAGCAATTTCTGCCAGTCCTTTGTTCTCTAGAGTTTGAAATTGAGTTTGTTTTTTTTTTAATGTTTAGGTTGTAATGAGACAGCAGCTAAAAACTGAACACAACAAACATTTCCCAGTATGCGACAGGTTTTAGTGATTATGTTTATCTTACCAGTCATCATACCCAGGAGAGGATGTGCGTTCCTTACTCCATGAAAACAAGTTTTCTTACCACATCAAAAATTACACAATTGGAAAAAAACAACATAACTCACAAATAAAAATTTATTATCAAAGCTCACAAAAACTTCTCCACTCTAAGGATAAATGGGTTGTCCTGTGGGATTATAAGTGAAATCACCAGTGTCACACACATATAGATAAAAACATGTTTAGAACAAGTCAGTGAAAATGGAGTATTTTTCTTCCATTAGTATGAGGATGTATAGATGAATGTATACCACTTTCTGGGACCAACTTTACTACAGTTTTCCTGCTGCAACCGTTGTGGCTTATCTTTGTTGCCTTGGGTTCTGATTTGCCTCTTGCCCACCTGCACCCCTCATTCACAACCATACTTCTTTCCCTTGCAGAATTTAACTGGGCATTGTCCATTTATTTAGTTTCTATGGCAAAAATTGGTATTCAATCTCTCTCTATCATGCAAATTGGAAATTGTAACAAATAAAAACAGAGACAGGAGAGAATATAGATAAAGAGGGACAGTAAAAAATGCATTTACTGCTTGGCACTATTTAATATTTAGTCCTCATGTAATCACTTCCCTAAGTCTCACAGCTGTGGAAGATGAACAAGTGTATTTTTCTCTGCATCTCCTGAGTTCACTGAATAGGAGATTTAATAAAAATTAATTCAAAGTGCAAACTTAAAAAAAAGAATAAACTAAGATACAGCCAGATGACAACAGTGATTCTTGCTATTTTGCCTTTTCTTCTGTTCTGGGTGTTTTCTGTGTGTAGATGAATGGATTTTTTATATTTCTACTTTTACATTAATTGTAATCCTCTCTCAAGGTGTTCAGACAGTTGGCTATACAAGTTAAACTGTATCTGTGTTTGTGAACACTACATATAATAGTAGGAAGTTTTAACCTCCTCTAGAAGGAATTTATCTAAATAGTAGATTGCACTTTAGAATAGCTGCTTGCCCCATCAACAAAATTCTTCTGATTTTTGGACATGATTTCAGAAACAAACTGCTACTCATTCTTTAACCTTCTAGGCTTGAAAATGGCAAATCCCCAAACAAAATTTTATAAGCTAAACACACCAGAGGACTAGATCACAAAATCTACTTTCTGTTAAAAAGGACAATATAACTATTTACACAACTTGTGAATCATTACAGTTTGTCTACCAACTCCTTCATGACTCTACCTATCATTACCAGAAAAATAACAGTATTAAATTCAGTTTTTGCTCGATTATGCACGCTGTCAATTTTGTATTGATAATTCTGATATTGTTTCAAGTTGAATTGCTGACAGAAGACCCTACAGCCAATCACAATTCCATGTCTTATACCTTTTGACACTTTTGCATTTTATCTCATCTGCCACAGAGTTTGCCTTAAACTAAATGGTATTTTTTGACTTCCTATCTTGCATTTAATCCTTCAGGGGAAGCTCATGGGCTTCTCCTATGTAGTAACTCCAGCAGCACCACTTGAATTGAAAAGCAAGTGGATCTCTAAAGGAACAGGTTTTTTAACTTTGGGGTTATTTTTCTTTTAAATAAAGAGAGTGGTATGAGTGTTTTGAGCAGGCTCATTTGAACAAAGATTCCTTACCTTGCTTTCCATACTTCAACAGCAGTTCCTTCCTTTCTTATTGACACAGTGCTCCGTGAGGTGGTGAGAATAGTTCGAGCATCCCTTCACCAACTCCTACAGAGGAAAGATGAGTATGCCCTCCCAAAGAGTCCCTAGGATGACAGCATTTCAAGCAAGGTGCTTGATAAAACTTACTCTCAGGCATCCCATGCCATCTGTGAACCCATGCTCACCCAGCAGAGGCAACACAGAAACTACAAACACAATCCAGTAAGTGCCACTCACTTTGCACAGCATGAAGTTTTGACATGAGCAACAAGGTAAATTGGCGACGAATTCTTAAAGCAGATGTTGATGTGACTGACTTTGGTGAAAGACCAAAACTCTGGAAACTCAGAGAGCAGTTTGTGTTGACAGCTCCTCAGGCATATTACAAGATGGTCAGTGAACAGTTGAAAAGAAACAGAAATGCCTAAGTGTTTCATAAATATTTAATCACACCATCTTCCAAACTGTAACAAACAGATGTGGACCACATTTCTCAGAAGCTGAGAGTAAGAAAAGCTTCCCCTGCCTGACATATTGCCAAAGTTCTCTTTCACTGACTGGAGTTCTAGACAGCAGATAACCTTGACATTTCAAATTCTAGGTCCTTTTTAGAAGACAGCATATCAACTATAAACTGGCAACAATGCTTTTAATTAACCAGTTTATGAGGTCAAAGACCACAGTTTCTTGTCATCGGCAGCACCTTTGGTAAACCTTTCCTTTCTATTGAACACAATGAAGTATTTTCAAGGTTTTTTTTGGAGTATTATGGTATTTTAATTTACTAATAAATTTTCTTAACAACCTGATTATGTTGTTTGTAAATTAAAGCATGTTCAGTAGCTTGTGCCCATCCTATGCATGGAGTGAGAATGTTACGAAAAGGTCAGATAGAAGGGAGTAAATAAATAAACTTGGAAGGAATAACCCTTTGATAAATGCAGTGCTGAGTAAGAATATTCACATGATACCTTGAAACTTTGCACTTTATTGCCACAAACAAGTTCATAAGTCACCCTGAAGATCTTGGTTCAAAATCATTATGCTTACCTGCGAATGTACAACCTATTTTAATAGCTTTATTATGACGCATTTTACCATAGGATTCCTAAGATCTTATATATATATGAAGAACTGATCGTAAAAAAAAGGTTTAAGAAAGAAAACATATGGCAGCATTCACCTAGCAGGTCACATTTTTTTCTAGCTCATTTCAAGTCCATCAAACTGCGTATCAAAGAACACCCAAATTCAATCGGGAAAATGGGAGAAACTGAATGTAAGGAAAGGTTTAACCACTCTGGGAAAAATTTGGCTAGGATACTTGAGCTAAAAGCCTATCACATGTGGGAAGACAAAAACTTCAGGGGTTTGGTATTTGTTTTAGTTTATTTATTTGCATAGAATCATAGAACAGTTTTGTTAGAAGGGACTTTTCATGGGTCATTTAGTCCAACCATCCCTACTTGTCCTTGCTGAACCTCATGAGGTTCCCACAGGTCCACTCCTCAAGCTTGTCAAGATCCCTCTGGATGTAATCCCATCCTTCAGGAGTGTGAACTGCACCCCTCAGCTTGGTGTTATCTGAAAATGTGTTAAGGGTGCATTCGATCCCTCTGTCTATGTAATTAGTGAAGATATTAAATAACACTGGTCCCCATATGGAACCCTGAGGGCACCACTTGTTACTGATCTCCACTGAAGCACTGAGGCATTGACCACTACCCTCTGGATGTGACTGTCCAACCAATTTCTCATCCATCAAATCCATCTCTCTCCAATTTAGAGGAAAGGATGTTGTGGGAGACCCTGTTAAAAGTTTTACAGAAGTCCAGATAGATGACATCCGTAGCCCTTCCCTTGTCCACTGATGTAGTCTCTCCATTGTAGCAGGGATTGGAACAAGACATCTTTTAAGGTCCCTTCCAACCCAAACCATCCTATGGGTCTACAATCTGCAAGAGAAATTTTTGTATACACTATAGAAGACCCTGAACGATTTGCCAATGCAGTAAAATACAAACAGGTAAGATTTGCGCAGGATAAAGAGACCACTCAGTTAGAATGGACTCAGGTACAAACAAATGCCGCAGAGGGTATTACATTACATGTCACGGAAATCAGTCTAAAAAGGTTGCATGTTGAGAGTGTTGTATGAAGTTAATCTACCATCATATTTGATTGCTACTACTAAATAGAATGTCGACTAATTGAAATCCCACTTCCAATTAACTTCAAAAGAATTTCTGCACTGGACTGACAAATACCTTTTCAATTTGTAGTAAAGAAGTGTTTCAGTTGTATTTAGTGAAAAGATTTCAAAGTAGAAAATATCTTGTTGGCAGTGGTGTTGCCTAGGGGCATGCCGATTTAACAATTCCAAATCAGGTCCTGAATTTGAAATATTGTCTTCTGGATATGTAAAATCCAAAACATACATAGATAATGTAGTTAGATGCTTGAATTCAGCCCCTAAATGAGATTATCTTTTTAAGTAAATGCAAGAATTACTATCAAACGCCCAAGTTCACCAGCACAAGGACTGCAAAAAAGCCACTACTTACACTTCTAAGTAGTTTCTTACATGAATATAAAGTAATTGCTCAGTGGTATGGAAAAGACTATGAAATGAACTTTTAAAACTAAGGACAAAATTCTGCTATCCTTTTTTTGTATGGTAAAATAGTAAGTAAATTCAACTTAAATAAATTTAACTGATTTGTTACATGAATAAGAGAAGTAAATTCTGTTCCTAATTCCTCTTCTAACACAGTGAGATCTCACTTTAAAATTTCACTTTTAAAAATAAAAAACACATCTAATTGTCTCCTTGACTCAATAAACCCTGAAGAACTACCACTCCTCCAGAATGGCTGAAAAGTGTCTTTATCAACAGCACGAACTTTCATTAAAAAAATGTGAAACAAAATAGTTTCTATAAAAGACTTTGGCCTTATGAACTTTCAGGTGGTGAGGTCAAAAAAAGTTTGCTTCAGCTTTCTCATAAGCTGAAGATAAAGGACTTTAATAAAATAAATGGTTATTTTAAAAATAAATTGATACTGGAAGAGCCATTGAAACTGCCTGCACTGGAGTGGAAATCTAAAATAAAAAGAGGAATGTGACCAATTACAGAATCTGGAAAATCACAGAAGTGACTTTTGAAGTCAAATAGTTCAGTAGTTGGTGAAAAAAACAATAGACAGACCAAGTAGCACAAAAGACCTTTAAAAAGATTAAACAAAAAGAAAGTCTGATTTAGAAAAGTCAAAAAGTGGTTGCAGAGATATGAATCCAAAAAAGAAACACTTCGGTTAGAAGTAATTTATACCAAAAATTTATAAAGACAATGGCATATAGAATAGAGAAGATGAAAGTAAATTAGTGATTCTGCCGAAGAGAAGTAGGCACTACTGTGCAGAAAATACCACAAGAAAATAAACAAAAATAGGCAACAGGTTGTCAATTTTAACAGGTTTTAATACTGAAGAAGGTAACAGTACTTGTATAAACATGCCAAAATTATGTGACTGGCGGTTCTTGTAAAATTTACTTGTCTGTCTCTTGAGGATTCGGTTGTATCTGTTCTCACCATCAGTTGCTACTTCTTAGTTACACTGACACCACCCACTTAAGACCCCATCAGATTTCAGGGCCTGGGCATCAGTCTCCTCCTGGCTCACTGTCACCTACACTATTCCACCTTTTCACCCACTTTAGTTTCAATACTTCCTCTTTTGGGGTATGGATAGAGGGATGGAGCAACAAAATATTTATTTTGTAAAGTATGGGTTTACATCTGTCCTTAATGGGAAAAACAAAAACATAACCCAACATTAACAGCAGAAGACTATAAAAAAGTACACACACAGAAGTACTTCCTCGGAATGTTTTTCTAACCTTCAAGAACCCAGGGTCTCATAGGCTGGAAGTGAGCGCTTGGCATTTAACAACAATTTAATCCTTGATGGATTTTTCTTCCATGATTTTGTCCAGCTAACTTCCAAATTTCAAAAACATATGAATTCCAAATGTAAAAAATTCAAGTGCTTTTATACCTGTGTGAAGAACTTTGGGGTTTCTTCTATGCAGCCCACCTCATATTTCGATCATTTGTAGGCTTTCTCTGAACATCTTATAGTTGTTTGTGAATTTTTGTGCAATTTTTTAATAGGAGGGCTTTGGGCCTGAAAGGGAAAGCATGCATCCATTCAAGCAAGCAGATGTACATCTAACATTAAATAATATTTCAATGTTTTTGGGCACTGAATTGAAGTTTTCACAGAACTTGCTATTATAATCCAAAAATCTCATTGCTGATGAGTGAAGTGCCCAGTTAAGAGGTATTAAAAAAAACAAAAACAAAATTAAGATACCTTTTTTAATATGCTGTGATTAACATTTCTCTACAGGAAATTTCCTGTGCTTTGTTAATGTCCAGTTACTAAGCTTCACAGTCTTTTACAACTCTTCACAGATGGTCCTTCTCGCTACCACTCTAAATAACTCAACATTTTGATGAAATTTTATCACTGAACTTACTAGTAAGCCTTCAGTATTACTTCAGAATATGCTAAACAGCATGGATTCACTGCAGCCTCCACTGTTTTTTCTCTACAAACTGTAAAATAAAATTACAACCACTCTGAAAACAGACCAGTTACTGCTGTCTTGTTTAGCGGGTTTTTTTTATGAGACAGTGTTTCTTCTTACAACATCTAGTTTTATTGAGGGTATTCCATGAGGGTACCTGCCAAGAGTGACCTCTGCACACCGCTTCAGTCAGATTGCTTCTGAAGGAACCACAAAGCAGGGGGGTAAAGCGTCCAGTAAACTTGCAAGATATGTTTCCTGTTTCCAACAGCTGCACTGAGTTAGCGCAATACTGTATATATAACTCTGGATCTTCTAATTCTATTCTTTATCAGATTTTACATTAAGTTATTTGCTACAAGTATTAATGCAGTCTACCTAGATATGTGGAAAGATACACAGAAACACAGCCAATAACATGCAGCACTTGAGGAATAATCAGGGACTGTGATAATCTTAGACTGCGGAGATGTTCAGACTTCCTGGTGCTCACAGTTGCCCACACTCTCCGTGTTGACAGGGTGAGATGGCAACGAGGCATGACTGTCTGCAGAAAACTGACGGATCTAGATCTGAACATAAACTTTGTGGCCAAAAGATCATTCTGGGATACTTTACCCTTATTTCAAGAATCTCCTTTGCATCAAGTGTCCTTGAAGTTTAAAGCACTGGCAGGAATGACTTTGCAGGATGCATGTCCTTACACACATATCATGCAGTCTAACACATAGGAGATTAGCACCTCTTCTGATACAGGTATTTTGTGTGCCAAGTACTGATACGTGTATACAACAACAAAATGATACTTACAATTTTAAATTACATGGCCCTCATTAAAAATGCTCATATAGAGAGCCCACTTTGCATTAGTTGAAATCATTTCTGACTATTAAAGGTTGTTTTTCTCAAGGGTTACTGCAAATAGATGACCTCAATATTGATAAAAAACTCCAGCATCCAAAATCTCTATACGTTCACTAAAATTACTGCAATAGACAGTGTGTGGTAAAACCTCTGAATTACAATCAAAGTCTGTACACATACATTCTTGTAATTTCTGGGTGTTTCTGCCTTATATTCTCAAGACGGTATTTGGAACTCTCACCTCTCAGAAGAAGAAATACACAAATCACTTTTAACTGTTTAAGCCCTAGTTACAGTAAGTCAGATTTACTGATGATTCCCTGATCTCAAAGCTACCTCTTATTTTTAAAAAGCTCTAGCAAGACTGCAGGCAGATCTGATAAAAGTCTTTAAAAGTCATATCCTGAGCTCTGATGAAGCTGGTTAGGAAAATAAATTCCACCTCAGGGATGGAAGGGTGAGGAGGGAGAAAGAGTAAGAGTAAGAGAGATATCAAGTGTAATCTTAGATATGAAAATATCAACTTGTGTGAGGAGTAGTGCTTGAAACAGTACAAGCATACACTAACAACCACTCACCACTAGTCAAGCAGATTTAAGCATACAGTGCAAGCTGAATTGAACAGTAAACCTCAAAGGTTAAAAATTTGCTGTGAGAAACCAGATTTCAGCTGATGATACCAATTTTCATATAACAAAGAAAGTATAAGGAAAACAAACCAGATGTGTCAGAAATTGTGAAGGTATGATGGGAAAAGAAAATGAGGTGTTGAATACATGAATAACAGGGATACTGTGATGAATGCATAAGCAGAATGATTTGTTGGCACAATGCTGCTTACACTATTATGCCCATCAATTAGCAGAAGAGTGTCTCAACAAAGAACTATAGAGCCACAGTGACTATGAAACTACCTATAGCCTCAAACCAAGGTCACTCATCCACAAGAAGGCACACCATTCAGATCAACAGTGATTTAAGCCAGAAACAGAAAGTTACACAATCTCTGCAAATGGTAACATTACAACTGGAATTACCACTTCATGAAAACATTCTATAGTCTTCCAAGATGTTTACAAAGTATTTTGTCACTACAAAATGTCAAGGAATTACAGATTGTTAGATATAAATGTTATGCATAACAATATAGGAAGAAAAAGTAAAATAATTAACACTGTATGCCCCATTCCTGACTTTCTAAAATCAAATTTTTCTTGGCTGTTAGCTAAACAGATATCAGCTTAAAAACAGAAAGAAATAGAGTTTTCATACATAATTCTACATTCACTTAGAATTATTTATTGATACCTGTACATTAATTCTGCTCCACCCCCAAAATTCTCAAAATCACATGTGATTTGACTGGGGTGATGGGAGCTACTCTAGAACCTGGGCAGGTAAAGTCCCTTTGGCATCACCATGGCACAGTGCAGCTCCTGGTGCCACTGCTGCTCAGTCTTGTCTGGCACACTGACACACCCCAAGTATCGTTTCTGATGCAAAACTACCATTACCTGGAGCTGCATCACTACTGTCTGCAGCTCTCAGGGGACACAGAAAGTTATTCTGTTTGATAGAAGGACAACAACAAAAGAGAAGCAAAAAGCAAGAACCCAAACTTCAAGCTTGACCAAACATTAACATGTTGTTAAGGACTCAGTCCAAATGTCTCTTAAACACAGAGGCTTGGGCTATTGATGACCTCTCAAGGAAGCCTGTTCCAGTGTTTGACCACCCTCTCAGTAAAGAAATCCTTCCTGATGTCCAGTCTGAGCCTCCACTGGTGAAGCTTTGAGCCATTCCCACATGTCCTGTCACTAGACCCCGGAGAGAAGAAATCAGTACTTCCCTCTCTGCATCCTCGTCGCCAGGAAGCTGCAGAGAGTGATGAGGTCACCCCTCGGCCTCCTTTTCTCCGTATTAGACAAGTCCAAAGTCTCAGCCTCTCCTCAGGGGAAATGCCTTCTAGCCCTCTCACCAGGTTGGTTGCCCTCCTCTGGAGGCATTCAACGACCTTCATATACTCTACCAGTGGTGGGGCCCAGTACTGAGCAAAGCTCCAGATGAGGCTGCATCTACGCTGAACATACTGGGACAATGCCCTCTCTTGACCTGCTGGCCACACTATGTTTGATGTGCCCAGGATGCAGTTTGCCCTCTCAGTTGCCTGGGAACACCGCTGACTTTCCTTGAGCCTGCTGCTGACCAGCATACCCATGTCGCTTTCTGCAGGGCTGCTCTGCAGCCACTCCTCTTCCAGTTGAGACCTGTGCCAGGAGTTATTCCCTCCTAGCTGCACTGGTTCAATTTCATGCACTGATGTGGGCCTAGTGCTCTAATCTATCCAGATCCCTCTGCAAAGCCTGTTGTCCTTCAAGAGAGTCAACAACACCTTCCACTTTGGTATCATCAGAAAATTTGCTAATGTGGCGTTCAACTCCTGAATCCAGATCATGGATCAAAATACTGAACAGCACAGGGGTGAGGATGGAGCCCTGAGGGCACTGCTGGTGATGGTTCACTGGCCAGACATGGCCATTCACTGGAACCCTCTGAGTCCTGCCATCCAGCTGGCTCTTCACCCAGAACACTATGAACCCACCCAGACACAGCTGGACAACTTGTAAAGCCTCTTCTCCCAGGCAACTAGTGATTGGACAAGGGGAAACAGCCTCAAGTTGCATCAAGGGACATTCAGGCTAGATATTAGGAAAAAGTTATCCACTGAAAGAATGGAGAAGGTGACGGGGTCATCATCCCTGGAAGCGTCCAAAAAATAGGGAGATTATGGCACTTCATGATATGTTTTAGTAGGCACAGTGGTATTCAGTCGAAGATTGGACTTGATGATCTTGGAGTTCATTTGCAACTTTAATGATTTCATGGTTCTATGATGTCCCAGCAATCCTCTTCCACTCCAGACTAGCAAGTCTAGTGTGGCTGCCAGTAAGTCAATTTTTTCAATCTTTCTTTTGGTGCTGAAGGAGTAAAAGGACAAACTGAGCTTTTTAGCCATCTGTTCCCACAATGCTCTGCTTATCTCCTCATAACCAGAAGCAGCTTCACCCACAGCAGTCTGTGATTGCTTCATACCATACACCACCACACCAACAGTGCTAACAATGCCTGCTGTGCAAACCAGGCACTCATTCCCTCAAACTAATTGCGTCAACTCCTCCCAGTTAACTGAATACTTTCTCTGTATCACCTCTGTTAAATATTTTAGGTTCATAAATATATTTCCTCTGGGGCTTTCTGGAAGAGCTCAATTGAAATATCTTCAAATATTTTTTTCAAAGGAGAATGTTCTGCTCTAGCTATTAATTAAAAGAGTTTTTATCGAAGATCTAGAGATTTTAATACTAATTTGAAACAAAGTTTATTAAAATATCCTACAGTATCTTTAAAATCATTCAACATAGCAAAATCAGCAAAGCTGTGAAGGAACAAAATTAAATGTTTCTTTCAATGCTTCCAATCTATTGTGTCTTTGTAGTATATCTTGCAATTAAGAATTGCTAATCTCTTCATTACTAAAATAGCTCTTTCCTACCTCCAGAATATTGATTAAAAGCTCCAATCACTATTTATTGAATAATTTTAGTTTCTTTTTAAATCACAGATAATGCCTGCAGGAATCAATCCTCCTCTCCTTGAATATCCCCTTCATTTAGCTATTGGTATGTCCTTCTTATCTTCTTTCTGGGACCAAAGCCTGCCTTCTTATATTTCAAATATAATGATACTCTACTCATTTTCATATCACAAAACTGCATTATCAAATCCAAAGTTTCAAGATATGATCAACAAAAACTCCATTGAAACAGAGAACCATTTACAAAATATTTAAATATGAACTATAATGTAGAAAACAATAAATTATAAAAAGCCAGTAAAACCCTACAGTATTGGCCATGGTGTTTAGCTCAATTAGAAAGGTGAAACAGGGTGAACAAAATTCAGTCTGTAAGTGTGCTGGTGTTTGCTTGAAGGCAGTTTTATTATAACCTTTTAACACCCGACTGCTAATTTTAACTACTTAGAAGTTATAGTGGATTGCACAAGTACCTCTAGTTTATTTCAGCACAAAATAACCAAACTTAGTGTAATACACAGTTGTGCATGCAGCGCTTAAATGTAGTCTTTGCATTGCTCCACGCTCAGCTGGTGCCTCTGCTGAGCACCACCTGTCTCCCAGGTGCCTGCAGCACAAGTTCGGACTTAGCGCAGGACAGCAGAAATAAAGCTGAAATAACAGTCAAACCACTAAGTATAATTTTTAAACTTGATCTAAGAGACTAAAGCCAGTCAGGTCACACTTCATCATATGAAAAACATTTTTTTTCCTGCAGGAAGTTATTTCTGCATATGGGAACATTGTCATTGAAACAGCTCCATGTGATTTGAATCATAGCAAGTACCAACTAGCATATAAAAATAAAAATCAAACCAAATATTGATTTTAGCTGTCGTAGATTTAGTAATAAGAAACCCATCCATCATATTTTTAAAAAATTAATACTTGTGTTAACCTAATACTTCAAGAGTCACTGTACTTTTCATTTTAACTAAGACTTTAAACCCCTTAAAACAAGAGTTGCAATGCGATTCCAATAAAAAAGAAGGGTAAGGAGAGTCAAATACTTTTTTTCTTAAAAAAAAAAAGGACCAGATAAAAAGTACTGTGTTAATTAATAACTGCAACTGAAATACAGAATTCAAGTACACACAAAGAAGCAAATCTCCTAACAATGTTTCTGATATTCCTGCTCTCTGCTCATGTTTTCCCCAAGAGCTTTAAATATGACCCTTCGCATCACTTGTTTCATAAACCAATGCCTCTGAACTTTTTCAGAAAGCAAGTCTGTGACTCACCCAGTGCCAAACTATATCTGATATTTCACTTTTGCAAAGTCTTAAACCCTCTACAGAGGTTTACACTGCAGGGAGGGAAGGCACACAATACTCTGTTAACAATTTCCATCTGCAAGACAGATTCTCAGGGCTGACAGGTATTTACATGGTTTTATCCATGTTCATGTACAGAGGTTTATAGATTAACATTGCTACACCTTGTTTGCTCCTATAGCCATGAAATTTTGTACAAAACAGGATACAAAAACAGTTATGGGCAAATTAAGTGTCTATAAAATCCTATGTAGATGTAATTCCTACCTAATCTTTCTGGTGTAATAAACTCCCATGGTAGGAATATATTTGTTTGTAAACAGGAAATGCTTTTTCATTTGCCGTAGAAGACAAATACATTTGAATATCTTGATGAAATCTCCTGTAATAGTAAAGTAAATCTAAAGTAAAGTAATAAACTGGAGTTTATGAGATTTTTAAAGTACTTATTATTTATATATTTTATAGCTGTATTAAACAAGGTTTCATGCACCATAGTTAATACTACTGTTCACTTTCCCAAGAGTTTTTGGAGTAGTGTCTTACTTTACTTCCATTACATTATTTTTACTTGTTCTATCACTTCAAAGTCTTTTTCAGTTTCATCTTGCATTAGGCAGGATTTCATAATTTTAAAAGCATCATTTGTATGTAAAATGATCCATAATTTTGCTGTCCATTATTTTAATAAAATAAACATTTTAACAGCCTCAGAGATACTAATTACATTTTATACTCCACTACAAGGCCTAAAGATATTTTAGGTAGGTAAAATGCCAAAATACTAATGGTTTTAGACCACATCCCTTCGACTTTCAGCAAATGCTCAGACCACATGAGCATTTATGTAGCTCATGTACTTAACAGCATTGGTTTAAGTAACCTTTTTACCAGGATCATAACAACACATACAAATACACAGCACATGCTGTTACCATAACTGTTGTGCTAAGATTGATACTGAGATTTAAGTAAGAGACTACTTTAAACCAATTGCTTCAAAACTGCCTCGAAGACATATCCATAATCAGGAAAACAGCCCTCTCAAGTGCAACACAGTTATAATTTTAGGACTCCAAGTGTCAACACTTGAAAATGGAATTAAACATTGGAGTCTCTTCAAACTTGACAGTTATCACCTTCAATATTTGACTACTATCTCATCTAGCTCTGCAATACTTCTTGTGTTTTCTCCATGGTGAAGAGAAGGCTCAGTATTACAGTACTTTAAGGGTATCTACAAAGAGTAGATTCTCACTTCACAAGGAACCTCATGGAAAGGACAAGTGGCAGCTGGCACAAGTTGCACTGGTAGGAGTTTCATCTAAATATAAATTATTTTTTTACATTGAGAACAATCAAATGCTGGAACAACCTCCTCAGAGCAGTGATGGAGTACCCATCATTGGACAAAGTGGTGCACAATCTCATTCAGGCTTCCCTTCCCACAAAAGGGTGGAGCAGATGATCCTCTGACATTGCTTCCAACCTGGGCCATTCTATAGTTCTGCAGTTATGGTCCAGGAGTTCCCGTGTCAAAGAAAATACCATAGCATAAAGACAAGCAATCCTAGTCTTATGGAAATACTTAAGAAATAGACACAAAATTATTGTTCATACAACCCAGAGGGCAGTATTTGCCAACCATTTGCCAAGAGAGAAAGTTTTTAGTATGGTGAAGACCACACATTGGGGAAGAGCGTGACATTTTTGTAAGAAGCTACAAAATTCTTCTTTCAGGTTTCCTATTACTGCAATGCAAAATACTTATGCAGAGGAAAAGAAATGCTTATTTCAATCAAGAAATGTTATTTCAATCTGTATGTTCTAACATCTTAGACAACATGCTACAATTTTCTACACAAATCAGTTTTCAATTTTTAAAACAATGATTCCCTATGAAGTAAGATACACTGACTCAGAACAAATTTCAAGTGGGGAAGTGAAAACCCTCAATATTTACAATCATCTTTCTTACAGTCTTACAGATTGCTTTATATAATTGTTGAAGTTGTCATTCTGTTGTCAGCTGGTTACAGCCTCAAAAAACCACTCTCTTCTGGCTGATCAAAGCAAGAATCTACCAGACAAAATTAATTTTTTTATTTTACATTTTTGAACTCACCTGCTTGGGAAGACGGAAGAGGGAATTTTTGTAAAATATATCTTTAGCCTGGCTCCATGTTCCATCAATGATGATCATAACAGATGAACTAGGAGACATCACTGCAACGTCTTCCAAATTGGTTGCTTCAGCTCCAGGATATAAAATTAGAGTATTGGGATTCCTGCACACGGTTGCTAATTCAGGATACCTTCCACGCACAGAAACAAAATTAAAATAATTATTGAAAGTTTTCATGACAAACACATACTTGCAGATACTCTAAGTTACTAGCTCCCACTCATTTTCCCCAAATTTTACTTAAAATGTCCCTTTCTCAGCTACCAATTTCTTTTTCCAACAACTCAGAAGTTGTTGGTTCTCTCTCCTGTGAAGAGGGAAAAAACACACAAAAGTAATCAATGAAACCTTGATAAAGCAATATATCAGGAATATTTTCCAGCACTTTAATCACTAAGTCTAATGTCTATCAGAACCAAAGATGTTTTGAATTGTTTACAAAAATTTAACATGTATCTAGCAAAATTTTTTCAAGCACTTGGCATAAAAGTACTCCAAACATACCATTTTGAACCTTGTATATACATAGAACATTAGCAATTCATGGTCCATGCCTACAAGATATTTTGGAAAATTCTATAATCTCAATTACCACTCCTATTAACTATTACAAATTTTTACATTCTCTTCTTCCCTCCTCTTGGCTTCTACATTTGCAATAATATCACAGGAATCATCATCATGGCTGGAACTGCACAGGAAGATTTGGGAAGGGCTCTACCCAATGTTTGTTACAAGCGCACTGGTGGCTAAAAAGGCCAATACGAGATAGGCACGACCGGTTGCAAAAGGCACAGCAGAAAGACTCCTTAGGTGGTACAATCGGTAAGACACGATTCTTTCTGTGTTGTCTTTTCTCCTCAAGAGTGACCCTGCGTGCGTTCTCAAAAGAAGTAGTGGCGTTATAGATGGTGTGTCTCCACATATTTGAAAACACAGTTTTATGAGTGTTAGATTCAGGCAGGATTGCACTGCCTGAGACATTGAGATCCTGAGATTAAGCCTCATAGTTCTGTTGGTGTCTGCTGTGTGTGGGTAGAAAAGGCCAGGGGGTGGCTGGGCTCCTTCTTTTCCCCCTCTGGGGGTGGGGGGAGAGGGAAGACCTGCAGCCCCACCAACTCTGCCTAGGCCAGAGCTGGAGGCAGCATTGAAGTGAGTGTTTGTGAGGGACGCAACTCACAAACGACCGGTAAGTGGGAGAGAGAGAGAGGCAGGCCTTGCAGCTAAGCCCTCTTCTTCCCCCCACCCTTTGCAGCCAGGCTGCAGAAGGGGGCTGTTTTTTCCCTCTCGCTGTTTAGTGGGAGTGGATGCAAGGCTCAGCATTTAAGCTGAGCCAAGAGATGGGCCGGAGGAGAAGGCTCGGTGCTCAGGAGAAGAATTCCAGGCGAAACTGGAGACGGACCAAGAGCTCGAGAGTTGCCCTGCTGAAGCTGACCGGGGGCAGCCGAAAACTGACTTGGAGGAATCAACATTCCAGGATGCGTATGTTGATAAGCTACATTACAGCAGCCTACGAATCGAGGTATGAGACCGAGGGAGAGATCACACAGCAGAAATGACACAGACCGAGAAGAAAGGACTCAAAGCTACTTTTTTGGACTTCGTGAGGAGAAAAACTGCAGCAAACAGCTGAAGGTTGGTTAGGGAGTGTTCAGGGGCCCAGAACACTCCCACGAGAGGGAGACTGTGTTACCCAGCAGCCTTGAAGGGCTTCTCCTAGACTAAAGTTGAAGGGAGGGGCTTAAAGGACTGATAGAGGTGTAACGTAATATATATATATATAGTTGCCTTTAGTTTTTATAGTATTTATTTGTGTAAATAAAGGTATATACTTCCCCCTTCCCCTACAGAAGCCTCTGGTTTGAAAGTTTCTCTTCGGTGTTGGGATAAATTGTAGAAGGGGTGGGGGAAGCTTGGAAATTGGATTCTGGATTTCTAATGTGGCTCAAACTGCCCCAAGAACCATATAGGAAGTATCTGAAATGAAAGTGGAACTGAATTAAGTGTACCAATAAGCCCAGAGATAGTATTTCACTACCTGACTATCCTCACTGCCAGCTCTCTCCCTCCAGCAAACAGTCCAGACTGATTCAACACTATTTGCTTCATTATTGTCAACTTTATTTGAAAAAAAAAAAAAGAAAAAGAAAGAAAAGAAAAAGAGTAACAATCTTTCCTTCTAAAATGAATGGGAAAAGAATTGTAAATAGAGACAGGAAATCTGTAAGATAAGTCTCTGGAAAGCACATGGAAACTTCCCTGCCCACTATTTTTTTACACTTTACTTACATTATGATAATTTGGTATCACTTTAGTTTAACCAAGACTCTTGTCACACAAGCAAGGGGTCATCTCATTACAGGTTATCTAGCACTCAAGGCTTAAATCTAGAAAACTGGTCATTATTTTCACGTTTGTCTTGAGAACCCAATTGTTCAAAGAGCTAAGTACTCTAATTCCAGGATAGAATAGATTTTAAATCATTAACACTCTTAGAGGATTAAAAAAATATTAAAATAATGAATTCTTTACACTAATCCAAACCCAAAGCAATCACGAAGCACCAAAAGTTCATATTACAAACACTACAGCTGAAGTTTTAGTCTTCAAAATACAGGTTTTCAATGCATACTCCGCCAAGAATCGTAGAATCCTCATAGAATCATATAATGGCTTGGGTTGGAAAGGATCTTAAAGATCACCTGGTTCCAAACCCCTGCCATGGGCAGGGACACCTTTCAATAGACCATGTTGCTCAGACCCCCATCCAACCTGGTCTTGAACACTTCCAGGGATGGGGCATCCACAACTTTCCTGGAAAACCTGTTCCAGTGCCTCACCACCGTCACAGTGAAGAATTTCTTCCTAGTATCTAACCTAAACCTACTCTCTTTCAGTTTGAAGCCATTCTCCCTTGTCTTGTCCCTTGTAAATAGTCTCTATCTTTCTTGTAGACTGTCTTCAGGTACTGGAAGGCCACAATTAGGTCACCCCAAAGCTTCCTCTTATCCAGGCCAAACAATCGCAATTCTCCTAGTCTTTCCTCATAAGAGAAGTGCTCCATCCCTCTGTTTATCTTGGTGGCCCAGTCCTTTCAATTTACAACAGTTTATATTCAAAAGCAAAGGCAGGGGGCTGGTTCAAACAAATTTTGTGAAGTTGTCCCACAAGTTTAACCTAAAGTTTGAGGGCTGATAATGCCATAAGAACTCCCAGCACTTTACAAATTAGAAGGAGTTGCTGCTGTCTTCAGAGAGTTTACTCTCCATGGACTTAATCCTAGAGTGGCATTCAGCACATAAAGAGTTATTTAGTGCTCCTTCCCTTCATGGGACAAGGTACTCAGAAATACATTGCTGTGTAACCCCTTTTAGGTTATGGTTCACACTGACATTAGTAGCTTTATTAAAAAACATCTTGCATTCATAAAAAACACTTGGTCTTCTCTCACTGGAACAGCACAGGAAGAATGAGTGAAACATAATCATCTAATGAGTTGCTTAAAAAATAATTGTTTGTATAAAGTTAAAAAATTGTTTATATATCAATATATTTCTATAAAGATACATTCTGTTAATTCCACTGCAGGTTTTGCATTTACTGGGTTTTAAAGTTTTCTTCCTGTTAGTTTGTTACTGACATGTAGCACAACTAGACTTTTTCCACTCATATAGTACCACCATTATGAATTTGTTCCCTCAAACAGTTTTTATGTTCATCCTTCAGTTGCATTTAATTAGATCTGTGAAACAAATAAAAACTCTCAGTAGAAGACTAAATTTGTATCTGATCAATTATAGATAATTTCATACACATAGGTTTTTTGCATTTCTTATGCAAAATATAGCATGCCTGTCATCAAGACATGTAGCTTTGGCAGTGCAGATAAGGAATGATACAAGACAGAGGGCAGAGACACTCAATCTCCATAATCAAGTTTGCCCACTAGTTTATAACAACCTGGATTCAGGAAATTTTAGTGAAAAAAGTTCCTACTTTATTTTTATTTCTTCTCACCTGTGTTCTGAACACTGACATTTCCCACCACCTTTGAAACCTCAGCCTCATGTGTAAATGCTTGGATGTGACTGTGGTCCAACACCAGGAAACAAGTCCAAGGCGATATCGAGGCTGGGCATGGTAAAGGGGCACAGCAGAAAGCCCAAGGGGCTGAACTGGGAGAAGAAGAAGAGAGTGAAGAGCAGTGTTGCTGGTCAGTGTTGGAGACTACTTTAAGTTACATCCTATTCCACAACTTGGCCCTAAATCTTTACATACTGCTTTTGTAGAAGCCTTTCTTAGTGTGAAAAACATTACCAGCTTCAGAGAATTAATGGGGACTTTAATCTTATCTTCCATTTCAGTCAGAACAGCCATGCTGATGGCAAACTCACTGAAGCCACCAAATTTCAAGTAGAGATTGAGAAGCTGAATTTCTAAAAAAGTACTTTTCTTCCTACAGATCAGAGGTTGACTTTTAAAGAATTTAAAATTCCGTATCAGCCAGGGCAAAAAAGAGAGGGAACATTGCCACATGAGAAATAAAAGAAGGTCTTAAACAGTCTGTTTCCCCTGAGTGACAATGTGAACTTACTTCTTAATTTAGGTACTGTACTACAGTGTATTTCCAGACTCTGTAGGCTTTAGAATTACTTTGTTTTCAAGCCACTTCACAAACAACTTTTTTCATTCAAAGAGTGGATCACAAAGAATTTCAAATACAAAAATTGTCCTATGTTAACTTAAAAGCCATGAAGACAATCAACTAAGAACAGTCTTCATTTACTTTGTTACACGTATTCATGCACTATTAAAAACACTTATCAAAAGTTTAATGTAGATTTGTTATGATTAAGACTTGGAAGCCATGAATCTCCATCCTTAAGTAACAATCTCAAAAGAATATAGCAAATCTCTGATGAAATTAGGAATATACACAATTCGCTCATACATATGTAACAAGAAAAAAATACGTAACATTCCACCCTTAGCCAGAGTAATCATTTGACTGAGCTCTTAATTGTGAGTGGGAGGGTGAAGAAGAATACAGCATGAGTTATTCTTTCAGAAATATTATTCTCTATATAAATATATGTATGTATGTATACATATGCTATATACATAAACTATATAAACTACAAGAGTTTATAATAGTTTTTAGTTGATGTCATCTGAAAGGACCTGATAACGAACGTGACATAGTTGCCTGTAAAGGCATGATTTAGGTTTCTTAATTAGTATAAGTGAGTACTAAGCAATACAAACCCTGAGATAAGCTCAGTTGGTTAGAGCACAGTGCTAATAATGCCAAGGTTGTGGGTTTGATTCCCACAGGGGCCATTCACTTACAAGTTGGATTCAATGGTCCTTGAGGGTCCCTTCCAACTCAGAATATTCTGTGATTATGTGAAAAATAATTACTAAAATGTGATTTAAGTGATGGAAGTGACACTTGGTAGGAATTAAAGGGACATTAAATTATATGTGCTGGATGTTAAAGAAAAAGAGTTTACTTGAAAAATACACTCAGGTAAAAGGAAGCTTTACTTTTTCTGAAGCCTGCAAGGCAGAGCAAGATTTGTTCTTTTGTCTGTGTGTCTCCAAGTAAAAACTAAGGAACAAAAGATTAAAGTGAGGGCATATGAAGAATCAGATGGTTTGGATTTTTCTTTTTTAACCAAGACAACAGAATTCTAAAAACAAAAGCTATTCACAGAATTGATGGGCAATACTACAAATAAGTATGAAAGGAAAAAACAAATCAGGAAACAAAATACAGCAATGCAATGAGAACTTTTTCCATATCCTGAACACTTCACTGATGTCACAAACTGTACGAAATAGAAAAAGCATAAGCAAACATGAACACAGATCCAACAGGGACTCTCTAAGACACTAAAGATGGCTATAAAAGTATAGCACGAGACTAAACGAGTACTCCAAGAACCATCACACTGGTCTGCAATCCAGAGAAAGAATTAGTAATAAATAAAATTAGCAATAAGTAGAATCTCAAAAATCATATTTCACAGTCGACTTTTTCAATGGAATAATGTGGGCAACACCAGCAGCATCAACCCACAAGTCAGCTCATACATTAGAATACAGACCACCTCAAAAAGTCCCCTGCTGCAATTAAAATGCAATGTTCTTTCCTATACACATAAAAAAAAAAAAAAAATTCTGCAGAAAGTGCACTAGCAAAAACAACAACAGAGATAAAACTAACTTATTCTGCACATCCACAGAGGACAAGAAAAGAAATAATAACTGCAGCAATAAAGATGCAAACTAAACAGGAACAAAACATCTCAGGCTTTCTAATGGTAATAAGTTAAGTTCATATGTTCAAATAGATCTACAGAGAATTCTGCAGACTCTCCTGTAAGTGCTATTAATACCAGGCCTACTTGCAGTTGATATCACTTTCGCAGGAGAGTAACTACTGGCATCTTGATTATCTTTTTATCCCTACTTCTCCAACTATGCTGCTACATATAGCAGCATTTGTTGTGTATATACATCAAATATACATAGCATCAGTTTGATGATACCAAACTGAGTGGGCAAGTGGACACTTTGGAAGAGAGTGTCATCTTGCAGGAAGACCTGGACAGGTTGAAAGAGTGGGCTAACAAGAACCATATGAAGTTCAACAGAGACAACTACAAGGTCTTGGACTTAGGAAAACATAATCCATGAGTGCAGCATGGTCTGGGATCTAGCCAGCTGGGGAGAAGCTATGTGGAATGCAACCTGGAGGTCCTGGTGGACATCAAGTTTAGCCTGAGTGAACTGTCCTGCTGTGGCAGAGAAAGCCAACAGGATATTGGCTGCATGAACAAGGACACCACCAGCATAGATAGATAAGTAATTATCTCACTCTACTCAGCACTTGTCAGGCTACACCTGGAATATTGTGTTCAGGTTTGGTTCCCACAATATAAAAAAGATGTGGACAGGCTGGAGAGGGTCCAGAGAAGGGACACAAAGAACCAGGAGGCCTGCCAGATGGGAAAAGGGTGAGAGAACTGTTTTTTTTCTGCCTTGAGAAAGAAGGTCTAGGGGAGACCCAATCACTGTGTTTCGGTATTTAAATTGTGCCTACAAAAAAGATGAACACTCTCTTCTTACGAGGAGTCACATGGAAAAGATGAGGGGTACTACATACAAGTTACATCAGGAGAGATTCCAATTGGACAAAAGAGAAAAAAAATTCACAGCGAAATTAGACATTGCAATAATCTCCCCAAGGAGTGGTGGATTCCCCGAAGTTGGATACTTTTAAGACTTGGCTGAATAGGGTGCTGGGCCATCTTGTCTAGACTCCTTTTGCCAAGAAAGTCTGGACCAGATGATCCTTGAGATCCCCTTCTACCTTGGTATTCTATAATTCTATGGTACATATATAATGAATATCAATGGCCAATGTTGGTCTTTAGCTGATCTTATTCTTAAAACACAATGATTTCAAGTAATTGAAGGAATATCCTCTATACTGACTATGCTTAAGAAATATCATCTGTTCATATATCACAACGTTTCCAGTACTTTCATTAGCAGTTTGCTGACTTTAGAAAATGCTGGAATTCCCAAGAGAAATCAATTTTTATCATTTACAGTTGAAGTAATCCGCTTCAATCCAGTTCTTATTGCAATACCGAAAAATAAGATCAGTCTGAAGATAACCACTTTCTTTCTATAAATACAGCAACACATTTCAAGAAGATGATATAATTTAAACGACACGCCGTAATGTGCAACTATGGACTTGAACTCTTAAAAGAAATACTTGCAATACTTGCTTCTCATACAAACCACTGTTCAGCTTTGGGTTTGGTATGCAGAAGGCATTGAAGGCCTTTATAATCCACTTAGTCTGATAACAATCTCTGCTAGAGCAGAACTATTCAGATGTTTCATTCATGCCTCAATTATATCCAACTGCTTTGTCATAGCAGATTTATACATTCTCTTGATCGCACTTAAGACAAGTAGCATTTCATTATTTCTGGGATCCATGCTCTTGAAATGCGTAATTTAGACACTATTTTATCTCATAATCCCGTTTCTGCATCATAAACATTTTTATTACACATGCACAGTCAGTTGCTCTCAAACTCTCTAAGTGGTTTTAGTTCCACAGAGATGTATTAAACTTTGCCAAGGTGAAAGGTAAGTATTCAAATTTTAAAAATCCAACACTGCCATTTGGGAGCAAACAATAATAATATTAAAGAACAGATGCTAATTTATTATCTGTAGAAAACCATCACGTTAATGAGAACTTCTCAGTTTTTGTTGTCATTTTTACTATTTCACCTTAGTCATAAGAAGGTACCTTGGCCTTTCTCAATACTCCCGTGCTTGTATTGCAGGGAGGAATGCTGACGTAGGAAAGTAGGAATGCTGATTGCCATAATTCCCATAAGGTAGCAATTCCCATCAAGTAATAAAATGAATAAAAATAAAGGCAACTATCCTCTGTCATTTCCCCATTCAGAAAGATGCCCTTAGGATCAGGACTGAAGCATGAGAGATATCCAGCAAGAGATATCAATCGATTTTTTATCTACTTTTTTATCATTTATCTACTTTTTTTGTAGATAAATGACATTTACTCTCTAATACACTCTGTATTTTTGTTCTTCACTTTTAAATATGTTAATTGTATACACAAATTATCTTTAGTCAAAAGATCAAATAATGACAGATATTTTTAAGGTTTTGAAACCTGTAATTTTATAACTAAATGTTTTAACATCTACTAGGGAAAGAGGTCATAAATACAGCTTATTAAATAACCCTTTTTATTCTGTGAAAATATGTATATAAAAAACTTTTCTAGCAAAAGTTCTACTAAGTTCCCCTGTAAAAAAAATCATTACTATCACCTCCAAATAACATTTGTTTTTACAGCATAACATGGAAATAAAACAAAGGTGAGTTTGTACTGGTACCCTAGTGCTTGATATTACTGTGACAAGTGGAGCTGGCCTGCAACATTTAATAAACTACAATAAAAAGGAATAATAGGTAATAGTGGGTTGTTTTTATTGTGTCTTCTATTACTTCAGTTTCAATTTACTTCTCCCTTCTCATATACTGTGCTTAAAACTATTTCCTGCCTGTACTATCAAAGTACATACTTTTCTAGAAAAAATGGTTCTCAACCAATCTCAACATGTAAAAACCTGATTATTCCAACCAGTATGTTCACAATCATATTTGTGACATTGGCAGACTAGTTTTGAAAATGAATGCAATGGCAAAGAGGGGAAGAGGGGAAGGAATTCCTAAAGTTACAGGTCCAGCTTGGTAGGAAATATATATATATATATATACACACACGTATATACGCACACACCTTAATTCTAGCTCAGTGTATAACAAGAAAACAAAGCAGAGAATTTTACAGAGAAAAGAGTTCAGATCAAAAATTCTAAAACCAGCTAAAATATTGAAGAAAATCAGAAACCGAAGTGCAGGAAATAAACTACGTATTTGAAACAGCAGCAGTAATTACTGTATCTAGAAATGCTATATCACTTTAACATAAACAGCATCCATTACTGTTTCTCTGAAAAAGCTGCATGTTTTGCTTCAAGGAAGTAAATGCACCTGTTTCTCATCTCTAATGGCCTAGTGTAATTAATTTCACTATTAACATAAAGCATTCACAACAAATTATTTCCAAGTGAAACAAGGGGAATAAATTACTAATGCCAAGCAACTTCTACTTTTTACTCAAGCTGAAAAAAGAAAAAAAATTCAGTGCAAATTTTGGCACTAATTCACAAAGTTGTTGCTGAAATGGGCCCAGAGGCATCATCTTACTAAGGCAAATTCAAACCTCCACATTATCTTACACAGCTGGTAAAGCACAGCTCCTGGTCACTACATTCACTTGCACAGTTCTTTCCCTGCATGAAGTAACAGCGCACATTAGAAAACAAAAAGCCCATAATATCAAGTCTTTCTCTTCTACTTTCCATGCTTCACTGTGAAGCATAATCTTTAAGAACAGAAACATTAGGAGAAGGATCACGGAATCATAGAATTCTTTACATTTGAAAGGGTCTCAAAGACAATCAAGTCTAATTGGACACACTGCCAAGTCCACCACTAAACCATATCCCCAGGTTCCACACCTGCAGGTCTTCTAAGTACCTCCAGGAATGGTGATTCAACCACTTTCCTGGGCAGCCTGTTCCAGTGCTTGACCATCCTTTTGGTGAAGAAATTTTCCTAATACCCAATCTAAACCTCTCATGGAAGCACAGCTTGAGGCCATTTCCTCTTATTCTGTCTGTTCATTTTTACCAGAGAGAAGAAACCAACACCCACCTCAGTACAACCTCTTTTCAGGAAGTTGTAGAGAGCAAGAACATTTCCCCTTATATATCACACGCTGCGTTGGGTTCATGTCAAGGTTTTGGTAGAGAGCAAGCTGCAAGTGTCCCCTGTGGATATGCCTGGAAGTGAGCTGCAACCCATGGACAGCACGCAAATTAAGGCAGAGGAAAAGCATGAGGAGGAAGGAGTGGCAGAAAGCAACTCCTATGCACTGACTGCAAAGCTGAAGGCTGTAGTATTCAAAGGAAAAATAGCCAGAGAGAATGTTATCCAAATTATATGGAGGAATGTGAAATTTGATATGGTAAAGTACAGTCTCGGATGTAAAACAACACATGTTCAGTTAGCCAGCATTAATTACTCTCATACACAGAACCAAGAGAAACTGTGACAAGCCAATGATCTCTGGTCATTGTTGACTGAGATAAGCAGAAAAAAATGTGCAAATTTAGTTTGATAACGCACTGACAGCAAAGCACATGAAAAAAAGCTTACCTGAATAAATAGCTTTAAATTTTTTGTTAAGTGGCAAGACTCAGTTATTTGATACAGTAAGAATTTTTCTTTCTCAACAAGAATGAGAAAGTGCCATACCTACTGTATGTAATTACCATAAACAACTTTATAAAATCAACAGAAATAAGTTACATTTTACTACTCCAAAACTGAAGTTACAAATTTTTCCAAGTGCTCTAATTAATTTCTGATTCAAACTACTGAACTGTAGCAGAGCTCACAACTATACTGAGATATCACAGAATCACAGGATATTTTGAGTTGGAAAGGACCCACAAGGATCATTGAGTCCAACTCCTGGCCCTGCACAGGACACCCCAAGAATCACACCAGGTGCTGAGAGCATTGTGCAAACACATCAGGCTTGGGAGGCTCTTCCACTGCTCAATCACCTTCTGGGTGAAAAACTTTCTCCTGATATCCAACCCAGACCTCCCCTGACTCAACTTCATGCTGTTTCCCTGAGTCCTGTCACTGGTCACAAGAGTGGAGATTAGTACCTGCTCTTCCACGTCCTCCTGAGGATGCTGAAGACCACAATGAGGTCACTCCTCAGTCTCCTCTTCTCCAGGCTGAACACACCAAGTGACCTGAGCCTTTCCTCATATGGCTTCCCCTCAAGGCTCTTCACCATCTTTGTTGCCCCCCTTTGGACACTCTCTAATGGCTTAAAGTCTTTTCTATATTGCAGTGCCCAAAACTGTCACAATATTCAAGGTGAGGCTGCCCCACTGCAGAGCATAGCGGAACAATCCCCTCCATCAACAGGTTGGCGATGCTTTGCCTGATGCCCTCCAGGACACAGTTGGCCCTCCTGGCTCCCAGGGCACTGCTGACTCATATTCAACTTGCCATCAACCAGGACCCCCAGGTTCCTTTCCACAGCAACGCTCTCCGGCCTCTCCTTCCCTGGTCTATACACACAGCCAGGGCTGTCCCATCCCAGGTGCAGAATCTGACACTTGACTCCAGAGAACAATGCAGATAAATTTGTAACCGCCCTCTCACTGTCCTAAATAATGGAGTGGTGGATGCAGAGATATTTGCATCTGTTTTCCTTTAAGTGATCACCCATTAGAATGCATAATTTAATCACAGCATCCGGAATTACCAAAGTGTGAATATTTGCAAGGAGGAAAGGTCTGAGAATAAGATTACCTTTTCAGAAAAATAAAATAAACAAAATAAAATAAGGCAAAACAACTCTTCCCAAACAGTCACAAAGTAAAAAGTGAAACTCAAAAGCAATAGTGCCAAGGTTGTTTATAAAATTATGATATCAAATTAAAATAATTCAAATTTTTTACATGTTAGACTTCAGAAATAGTTGCTATCGCTGTTCAATATATGCCCAAAATTCCTGTTGAGTGGAACAGTATTATTATTCAAAATCAGTTGCCTACAAAATTTTATTAGTAGCCTAAAAAGAACATTATATTTTATTCATGAATATGAGACTAAAGTTGTTTTTTGCCCTAACATTTCCACAATGAATAGCAAAACTACTGCCGAAATATGCTGCAATTATGAGATACAATCCTAAGAACAATGCTAGGAAAAGGTATTAGCACACTTCTTTCCCCTGCCCTGGTTCATTCCACTTTTTCGAAATTTCTATTTATAGCAAGAATCTTAATAGACATCCTTCAAATGTAAATGCTTCTGCAGTTTTAGAAAACTATACTGCAAGTGTCTATCCAGCAATATAAATTACATCTTAACTCTGTATCCAGGAAAGAATAATTACCCAGGCAAATTAAGACAACAAATACCCCAGCCACCCCAAAACCTTTTATTAACTGCCCCTGCTCATGTATACTAACAATTACATTCCATTTTAAGTGAAGGAAAGAAAACAGCAAATATTAAGAACTCACAAAAAGGCTATTTTTACAATACCACCACTTATATTGTGTTAGTATGTCCTGGTTTTGTCTGTGGTAGTGTTAACTTTCCTCCCAGTGGGTGGTATGGGGCTGTATGTTGGATTTGTGCTGAACACAGGGTTGATAACATAAAGGTTTTTGCTATTGCTGAGCAGAGCTTACACAGAGCAAGGGCCTTTATAATTTTCATACTGCCACGCTGGCAAGGAAGGTGGGAGGTTGAAAGGAGACACAGCTGGGACAGGTGATCCAAAATGATCCAATGGATATTCCAGACCGTATGACATCATGCTTAGTCTATAGAGCTGGAGGGAAGAAGGAGGAAGGAGAGATCTGGAGTGATGGCGTTTGCCTTCCCAAGTAACTGTTACACATAAGGGGGCCCTGCTCTCCTGGAGAGGCAGAACACCTGCCTGCCCATAGGAAGCAGTGAATTAGATCTTTGTTTTTCTTTGCTTGTGTGCACAGCCTTTTCTTTCCCCATTAGACTGTCAGTATCTCAATCCAAGAGTTTTCTGGCTTTCAGCCCTCTGATTCTCTCCCGATCCTGCTGGTGGGGGAGTAAGGGAGTGGCTGCCTGGGGCTTGGTGTTGGCTGGGGTGAACCACAATGAAGTACTTATGCCAAACTGTTTGGTTTTAGCTTAATCATTTTGGCACAAAGACTCATCCAAGTATCTGATACTAATGTAATCAATACCAAAAAAAAGTCACTCTTTTGAGTACTTGGGAAAAAAAAATCCAATTAACCAACAGAACTGGTCTTTTATTTCAGAAAAGCCATCTGATAAGCCAAGTCACTATGCAAACATTGCATGTGTTCAGTAGAATTAAAATGTCAGCTTACAGGAAGAATGGACAAGACTGGGAAGGATGACATATTAGCTCTTAAAAAATTAATCACTTCTCATCTTTACCATTTCTTTATCAATTATATGTTGAAGATATCAACTTCTGGAAAGACTTCTAAAAGTTGGTTCTTTAGTTTTTCTGCAATATAAGTCAATCAAGAATAAGTTAAATTTAATCTACATAATTTGTTTATCGGCTTCAACCAAAAGAAAAGGTGTACTCAAGGAGGAATTGAGTAGAGGAAGTGATAAAAAAACAAGGGGGAAAAAAAAGTGCTTTATGTTTACTCTTTCACCCAAACATAAGTTTAATAAAAAACAAAATTTTGATTTTCAGTCTTACTGTCATAAACATCAGAGGTCTAAATGTTAAGCTTTCATTCAAATCATGACATTTATTCTAGAGGATGCAATTCTGTATAGAGCTCCTCATAAAATCCCTCTGCGCTCCCCATACATTTTGGATGCTGATGACAAAGCACAGGAAAAATAACCAAGACAAACTTGAAAAACTTGCCTTCTCCTTCAAAAGAGGGGCACTGAAGACTAAAGAGCTGCCCAGCTGAGATGGTACGTACATTTTCCCCTGAAAGCAACCTCCTCTGACAGCTACAGATTCACAACAGTCAGTCTGCCAGTTAGCACACCACTGCTGGAGCTGCTGCGATGGAGACCAAAAACAATCAGCTGCTGTGTACAGCTTAGTTTCCACTCAAATCCATAATGACAATTAATTCTGTTCACAAAGGCTGCCTTGAAGTGTTCTAAGTTTACAGATCTGTTGCCAAGAGCTGCTGGATCCCATGATAATACAAGTATGTGCACTACCATTCTATTCTGATAATTTACAAAAATATGGGCAACCATCAAGGTCATCACTTTCACAGGTCTGCTGCATGGTAGGGCTTCTACATGTACATGGAGAAACAATGTGTGCGCCACGTTACCCCTCCACCTGCAGGCACTGCTCACATGCAAGATCAGTGCAAGCAGAGATTCTGAGTTATACTGATTTATTCCCTTCCAAACCACGCACTTAAGGTGGAAGTGGCAAATGGTATAAACACTATCACACACTGTCAAGAAAAAAAAAACAGCAAAAGTATGGCCTTAATGTGCTTCAAAACAATGATAATTCTAAAATGTATCAACAAGCATTCTTTAATAATTTATTTCTTCAAAGTAACTAAGAACAGGGGGCAAGGTTGATCAAGCTGCTTGTACAGCAGCTACCAAATTGCTTACACACAGCATGACTTTTAAGAAATCTAGAAAACAAACAAGTCCTGTTTAGTTTAATATGTCATAAAACATCAGCTGGACCACTGCAATTTATAAGGCTTTAACAATCCCATTAGCAGAGATTTTCACCCTAAGAGAAGAGCAGGGACCAGTACAGCCCTTCCCATTTACATTAAAACATTGAGATGTTTCTACCCATCTGCAGATGCCTGTTGGTTTGGGGTTACAAAGAAGGAATATTGATTAACACATTGACAGAATGTATTTATGGCTAAGAAAAAAAAGTATGTAGAAATAACACATTGCAAAGCTGGAAAATAATTTTTCACCTCTTCTCATCTTTCCTTTTCCCAAGAAGGTGAGCACAAACTCAGTGACTGAGCACTCTCAATTTTTCCAGTCTCACATCGACAGAGCAAAGTAGGCATAGTGCAGATGCTTAAAGTGGAGCCATGACTGTCACCTAAGTAGTTTTAGCACTCCATCTGGGTAAGACAAATCACCAAAATTCATATTAACCCAAGGAAAACTTTCGCTTCTTTCACCATCTCCAGTGTGTTTTTATGAAAAAAATATTAATAGGAACTAAGTAATTATGAATCGATTTAAACTATTTTGAGGCTGAGATGTCCTACAAGCAGCTTTGGCCTAAAGAGGATCCTTTAGGTTAGAGAAATATCCCTATATTCAAACTTGAAGAAGCTTAAATACTGTAATTGTCTCTTCTTCAAAAAAAAAAAAAAAAAAAAAAGGAGATTTACTAGAAGTAGACTGTACTGACAGCATTCCACCCTGTGCATATCAGTTTGAAAAGTTGCTTCATTTTAAGGTTTTAACAGGAAGACAGTATAACTTCCCTGTAGTCTGGAACTTTTCAGATAATTATTAGAGTTATTATCATAGAAGATTAAAAAAAAAAGCAATGTATTTCTAATGTTTTCTAATTAGTATACGGGTAGCACAAACATGTGGAAGCACTGTTCTGAATTATCTTTCACAACATTTTTGTTCACTGAACTCTACAGAAAGTTTTCTCCAAGGATTAAACTCAATTTTAGAATCAATTTACTTCCATTTCCTTCATGATTTCTATTTGCTTTACTGAAAATGTATGTAGTAAAATTTCACTGGCATTTGTACCAAGAATTGGTTTCTAAGACTTAGCTTCATCTAATGAAGATTAAAGATGTTACATGGGAGAGCAATATTTTCCAAGGTCTCAGAATATTAGAAGAAAAAATAATTAAAAAAACTCCAAGAGCTATACTTTCTTATAATTAATTTTAGAGAAAGAGGAAAGAATTTGAAAAAACTACATTCACTAAGAGTTTTTTACCACAGGGTTGTCAAATTCCCATACTTGAGTAAAAACTATTAGTTTTACTTCAGTGACACCAAATGGTTAGTCAGACAAAGCAAATCAAAGAAAGAACCAAACAGAATAGCAAGACAAATCTCGTACCAGGTAAGAACAGAACTGCAAACAGCCAAGAGTTTGAGAGTAGCCACTCGAACCTTCAAGAGCATAAAACTGAGATCATAAATACCACAACCTAGAGGAAGAATATCAAGTGTTTCTAACTACCTTGGGAAATCAGAAGCTTGTATCAAAAGTGAATATGCACACTTGAAATAAAAATTAGGAACACAGTTGGTTGTTAATAAAGATATTGAAAAAAATATTTCTATAGTTTACAGAGAACCAGAAAATGCACAGACAATCCTGCTCACCTGTCTTCACTAAAACGTCGACCAACCAAAATTTTACATTTGTCTGGAGGGAGACAAGCTGCTAGCAAAGGCACTGTCCTTAACACTCGACTTTCCTGTAAAAAAAGAAAATTTACTTTTGAAGCAAATCAAGGAAGGCTTCTAGGAATCCTTAAAGTTTTCATTTTCTATCAAATTCTTTTGACTACAGATACAGAAAAGAACCTTACCACTTAACAGGAAAAAACAATCTACAAGAAAAATACCCAATCTTGATGCTACAAATTGTATTGTTTTGATGACAGCATTTAAATTTTAACTAGGCCAACAGTATCAAAAACAGTAACAAAACTTCTCAGACAAATAAAGAATAGGCAATAAAACAGCCTTAGCATTAATGATGTAACAGTTTGGGGAGCTAATGTCTCTATACCAGAAAATGAGGGGAGAGTTTGATTTCCACAAACAGATGCTAAAATTAAAAGCACTGGGTGCATCAGACCAGACACTGTGAAATGCAAACATCTCCACTCCGCTGTCACTTCATTTCACAGTAATCAGAACAATGACACCTACGCTGCCACGAATCTTCCAACTTGTGCTATTCAGGCTGTATTGATCAGGCATCTGCCTACATCTTTGTGACACAGAGAGGAAGGTGACTACCACGCCTGAGTGGGGAGCAGGGGCTCTTCAGATCTCAGAGCATTAAAGAGAGCTACGTGGAAGCAGGATTTCAAAAACTGGAGGAAGAGTGAAGTAATAACAGCTGAAACAAACTATCTACTCGTCAAACAGAGCAATTTATTTCTGTGCTTTATTTAACACAGCTGGGAACAAACTTTTTGTCTAGACAAGAACTAATGCAAACTCAGCTTCATTTGTGGGATGTCAATTTTTGGTTTCCCATCAAGGAAATGGAAGCAACAGAAAGCCAACACCAAAACACTGAATGAAAGTTTCAGTTACTTTATTTATCGTAAGATGAACAGAGGAAGGCTAATAGCTGAATCTAGCAGGAGGCAAGGCACTAGATGTCAGGTGAGGATTATGAAAGCCCTAAACCCAGTAAAAGAAAGAGTTCTTACAATACAATGCATGTCTTACAATCTGAATGTCTCATGATTCAGATCATGAAAATCCAAACATCAATCCCTAAACTATGGGACTCATTAATGAAAACCCAAGGGGCTTTTAGTCTGCCTTTTGATTTAAGAGCCTTACCTCAAAAACACAATATTTGTGAACATGTGAACAAGAGGCTCTGATTAACTCACTCTGGGTAGATGTTACTTTCACAAGCATCAATGTGCAGCCATCGGCACTCTCACATTGTCTTGCTACCAAACTGCTGTTAAAATAGTTTTGTGAAAACTTTTATTACTGTTGCCTAAAACCTTTATTCATTTTGCTTTTTCTGATCCTTATCTACTGATCCTCTATAAATAAAACATCGAGGAGTTGAAGGAGTAAGTTGTTCTGCTACATCCACCACCATTTCTCATGGCAGCAGCAGCGTAATGTCTCCTAGGGACAGACGAAGATCAAAGTACCTTGGGAGTGAAGTGCCAGCAAAGGGAGGGAGAAGTATTCTTTAAATTGACATCAACTTCTTCTACCTCAGAACAGCAGAATCAGCCATCAACAGTGTCATAGTATTACTTGCTTTTATTTCATCATAATTAAATAACATTCCAATTCACTAGTCAGAAGCCTCCCTTCTCCATAAGAATGTAACAAGTGGTAATAAAGGACCTGGAAGAAAATCAGTTATTTGCCTCTGATAAGCAAAACCAAAAGAGCTGTCAGCAGTCAGGAGAAAGTTATTCAACTATTCTGTCCAATGTCACATCATTACTTCAGAATTACCTTTCATTCAAATAAATACATTCTTTTACCAAAACAGAAAACTGAGTTTTCCAATCTAAAAACAATATGTGCTTATAGGAAGATAAAACATAAAATGTAAAGCTGAAAGGAATTGAGAACAGAAGCTTAAGAACAGCTAAGTCAAACTAACACTAAAAAAGGTTTCATTTGTTTATAACGTTCTTCATTAAAGAATTTGTATTTAACTAGACTATAAATATTTGTTATCCTACCAACAATTTTCCATTTACTAGTTTGAAAGTGGGCAGTTACTCTCTTTGTTCTTCTCAGTGTTCTAGTAGTTATTTGCAACTCTTTGCTTATTAATTATTTGACCATTAAAGTATATAAACAGAAACAGGATTGGAGGACTTATGGGGTGGGCTGACCTTGGTTGGTCTCCAGCCAAGGTGCCCACCAGCCACTCTGTCCCCCTTCTCAGCAGGACAGAGGGGAAAAAATAAGATGAAAATGAACTCTTGGGTCAAAAAGGCCAGGGATGGAAGCAAAGGACAATAAAAATATTTTCTTCTTATTTCCCATCAGCAGGTCAAGTCCAGCCACTTCCTCAGAAGCAGAGCCTCAGCAGGTGTAGCAGTTCCTACAGAAGACAAACGCCTTAATCACAAATGCCATTCCCCACCCACCACCCCCGGCTTTTACTGTGTCATATGGTATGGAACATCCCTCTGGTCAGCTTGGGTCAGCTGTTCTGGCCATGTCCCCTCACAGTCTCTTGTCCACCCCCAGGCTACTGGCCTTTGTGGGCATTTTGGATGGACAGCCCTGATGCTGCATGAGCACTGCTCAGCACTAGTCAAACACTGGCGGCATGCTACTGCGGTGACTGCAACGTGGAAACTTAATTCCATTCCGGCTGGACTCAAAAAAACTTACTTTCATTGTTCTTTTTCTTTTCTGGGGATTTGTGGTAATTTTGGTTACCATAGCATTATCCATCGACAATGAACAGGACAGTTCAAACTAATAAAAATATTTATTAAAGCTAGGAGATATATATTTCTTCCATTTCTTTTTTCTGAATTGTTAGGACAAGCAGCAAGAATTTCCCCCTTACATTTGATTCCTGCTGTTCAATAAGGAATGCTATAGCAGAAGTACTATAACGAGCAAGTCAAAGCTAATTCCTGGCATTAGATCAATACACAGAATCATTAAATACACACAATCTAAATTTTCTTCTCAGATGCTTAACACCGAAAATTCTTACTCTTACAGAAAGAAAGAAGGCAGGGAATGAAAACAACTTAAACAGACACCCTCTGCTATGCTTTAGGGGTTCTGACCCAACTTATACCTATCATCCAGCTTTTGAAAAGGACATAATGGCCTATATTGTACTGGCAGTCACATCAAGAATGATCAAAGGCAAAAGTAAGACAAAAGTGTACAGGAGTTTGTACTCTTAGCTGTGTCACTGACCAGTCCTATGGATCATAAGAGTAGGCATGAAACATGAATTTTTATTTTTTTTTTGCTTCTACATATATATATTTACATATAAATTTATCTCTATGCAAAGAAGAAAAATAAATTACTAGGCATATAAATCTTTCACTTCTGCACTAGTCCTGATGCTGGGTTTCTTTATATTTAGTTTTTAAATTACTCTCACAATGAATAATGGTACAATAACAGTACCATCTGAAAACAAGTATTTGCCCGTTGATACAGAATGCTGAATTCTGGATTCCTTCACAAATAAAAATCTAATTAATTCATGTACCTATTATGCAAATAATTCCTCACTTGTGATCCACTGTTCTACAGTTCCTCTCTCTTTCACAATACGTGACACATGCACAGGTCTTTCTGGCAGCACGGTCTCTGGAAAGCATGAATGTGGAGACTTAGCCACATTAATCAGGCACCAGGAATGTTGCTCCTGACTTTCTGCATTACTATCTTGCCTGAATACAAGTCTCAATAGCATCATTTAACCATAGTTGAAGGCTTACTTCACCACACTGCAGACTTCCAAAGACAATAAATAATGAAGCACATGAAGGATGACAGTTGGGGCTGACATGCAGTAAGGGAAAAACATTCACTATCTGGTTAGTTCAATGAGATATTTTTGAAACTGAGTGTACCTGTAATGAAATGGCAGATTGAAGGATCAGATGCAGTTCAGAAGGCTTATCTGCATTCAAGATCGATTCTGTTTTGAGTATGAGCAACTACAAGCAAACGGAACTTACCTCTTGTCAGGTATGCCCCTGCTGTTACAGAATCAAAAGCACCACCTGCAAACACTCTCAAGGACCACTGTAAGATGTTCTTAGCTTCCCACCATTTGTTTGGATTTATCTCTGACAAGCCAAGTGCCCTCATATAGCCAGATAGTGGTCTTCCAATACTGTGTGAATTATTATTATGCAATATATACAAACAGAAAACTTGCATCCCACTGTAACACACAACTGTTGTGATTGCTGATTAATAAAAATGGCAGACAGTCACTCAGACTGTCACAGGTATGGTGTATGAAATCTAAAAAAATCCTGCCAACTTTTTCTAATACCTTCCACTATGAATAGGAAATTCAACACAATTCAAATGCCAGTTCAAAGTCTCTGATGCATTTTTAAACCCTTTTTTCCCTTCAAGTTACTTTAGCATATATAGAAGTACTTCTGAAATAAGAAGTAACACAGAAGAGTATTCCTATTATAATTATGTGAATTAAAAAGTACAGTTTTCCCATTTAGGGCCCAAATGTCATGGCCTCTGTTTTTTTTCCCTGTGAGAGAATACTTTTTTTAAACTTGCTCTTTTGCATTCTGTTTAAGTTCCTTCAGGCAAAGACTCTTTGCATATTGGCCGAGCTACTGTAAAATGTCAAGCTGGACCACAAGAGAACAGCTTTCTGAACTTCACAGTCTTATCTGTAGACTCACCATCTACCCAGATATGTGTAGCTGCAGTTCAATTTCTAAAACCCTTATGATACACAGACAAGAAAAACATTAATATATATTCTCCTATTGGTAAACCAAAACATACTGTTCTGAGGCTAAACAGTTTTCCATTGGCTAAAATAGCTAAGGTCATCACTACAATGAATTGCTTAATTCATATTTTTAACAGAACACTAACATCAATAAAAGACCACTGCCATAATCAAACACATTCATCCCTATATCAACTCTAAACACCTCTGTGAGACACTGTGTTCACAGAATCATAGAATATACTGAGTTAGAAGGGACCCATCAGGACCATTGAATCCAACTGCTGGCCCTGCGCAGGACACCCCAAGAATCACACCATGTGCCTTTATGTTATTTAATGTAATTTAACAATTATTTTATTTTATGTTAATTAATGTTATTAATTTTTACAATTTGTACCAAGGCAAGCAGATTTCAGATTCGAGAAGGACTATTCAGATAAGATGAGATGTCTTGCATGCATGGAATTGCAGAAATAAGATGCGATTTCAGAAGATAAAATAATTCAGAAGAACTGAACAAAAAATACAGTAACTCAGCTGAACTGGCATTCAATCATCAAATTTAAAAGGAAAAATTATGATATGACAGTCCTGGTTTTGGTTGGGATAGAATCCATGTTTTTCCAGTAGCTTGTACAGTGCTGTTTTGGATTCAGAATGAGAATAATGTTGATAGCAACAACGAAAATACCAGTGTGCTAAGTAGTGTTTACCCTAAGACAAAGACTTCTCAGTGTCTCACGCCCTGTCAGTGAGGAGGTGCACAAGAAATCTTGAGAGAGCACGTCCAGGTCAGATGACTTAAACTGGCCAAAAGGATATTCCATACCACAGAATGTCATGCCCAGTATATAAACTTGGTGGCCAGGAGCCACCAATTACTGCTAAGGGATGGGATGGGCACTGATCAGTGCGTGGTGAGCATTGTATTGTGCATCACTTGTCTTTCTTGGGTTTTATCTCTCTCTCTCTCTCTTCTTTTTATTGCAATTATTATTGTTATTATTATCATTAGAATTATTAGTACTATTATATTTTCCTTTGTTTCAATTATTAAACTGTTCTTATCTAAACCCACAAGTTTTTACCCTTTTTTCACTGATTCTCCTCCCCATCCTATCTGGCCCAGGTGAAAGTAAACTTAGCTCATGGCTGGGGTCGAAGCATGACAACGATGGTAACAGCATAGCTGTTTCCTCTTGCCTACCATTTGCTGCATTAAGATTCTAGATGAACTCTCAACAGTTAGCACAGCCTTACTCACCTCTGCTGGATGCTGGATTATATACAAGCAGGTGGAGACCTTTAGCGGATGTACGGGCAGGAATGGACACAAACACACCTTCTGAGGACGGCTACATGGCAAAAGAACAACAAAAGCAATCAGCAATTTGTGAAAGATTATGTAAATACACTGCACAAGTACACACTGTATCCCAGAAGGCACAATGAGAACTTCTTCTTACAACACTGTACTAAACCTGATGTTTTTTTTCATGGCTAGGTTTCGCGAATGAAGATTTGGAAAAGGCTCTATCCACATTTGTTACAGGCACGTTGGTGGCTGTACGAGATAGACATGTCCAATTGCAGAAGGCACAGCAGAAAGACTCCTTAGGTGATATATTCTGCAAGGCACGATTCTTTCTGCGTTGTCTTTTCTCCTCAAGAGTGATCCTGTGTGCATTCTCAAAGGAAGCAGCAGCGTTTAAGATAGTGTGTCTCCAGACCTCCTGATTGGAGGCCAGAGTAGACCAGTGATGAAGATCAATATGGCTGAGGCTGAGATATTGTTTCAGGGAGTCCTTGTATCTCCTCTTTGGGGCTCCTCTCTTGCAGCAGCCAGTGGCAAGTTCACCATAGAGCAAGATCTTAGGGAGGCGGTGGTCCTTCATCCTGGAGACGTGCCCTGCCCAGCGCAGCTGTGTTCTCAGCAACATGGCCTCAATACTTGTGATTGCTGCTTTTTCTAGAACAGATGTATTGGTCACATAATCTGACCAGTGGATGTTTAGGATTGTACGGAGACAGAGTTGATGGAAGCATCCTAAGAGACGCAGGTGGTGGCGGTAGATGACCCATGATTCAGACCCATATAAAAGAGCAGACAGCACAATGGTTCTGCAAACACTGATCTTGGTACTTTTCATCAAGTGTTTATTATGTTAAACTCTTTTATGGAGTTTTCCGAAAGCTCTATATCCCTTTGCTAACCTGTTGTCTATCTCTCTGTCAATCTTACCATCTGAGGAGATGAGGCTACCTAGGTAATTAAACTGCTGGACTGATTTGAGCTCTGATTGGCCAATGGTGATATGGGGATGATGGAAGACTTCCTGAGGTGCAAGTTGATAGAGAACTTCTGTCTTCTTTAAGCTGACTTCCAGCCCAAAGAGTTCAGCAGCGTCTGCAAAGCAGGATGTTAAACGCTGCAGAGCTGCTTCTGTGTGGGCAACAAGGGTGGCGTCATCAGCATAAAGCAGCTCCCGGGTAAGATGGTTTAAGGTCTTGGTGTGGACCTTCAGTCGCCTTAGTTTGAATAGGTTTCCATCAGTACGATATCGAATGTAGATACCGTCCTGATCATCGAGGTCTGCAGTGGCCCTTCGGAACATCATGCTGAAAAAGGTTGTTAATAGGGTTGATGCAAGAACGCAGCCTTGTTTCACACCATTGGTTATTAGAAAGGGCTCAGAAAGTGCATCGCCATATCTGACTTGGCTGTGCTGATCCTCATGAAGTGAGATGATCATTTTAAGGAACTTGGGGGGACAACCTAAACGTTCCAAAATCTGCCACAGACCTTTTCTGTTCACAGTATCGAAAGCCTTGGTGAGGTCAACAAAGGTTACATAGAAAACTTTGTTCTGTTCCCTACACTTCTCTTTCAGTTCTCTGAGAACAAATACCATGTCTGTGGTACTCCTGTTGGCTCTGAAACTACACTGGCTTTCAGGAAGAATTCCTTCTGCTATAGTGGGTATTAGTCTGTTCAAAAGTATTCTTGCCAGGATTTTGCCAGCAATGGAGAGCAGAGTAATACCTCAGTAATTTGAACAGTCTGATTTAACTCCTTTTTTCTTATACAAAGTGATGATGACTGCATCACGAAGGTCTGATGGTAGTTCGCCTAGTTCCCAACAGCACACCACAAACTCATGAAATTTAGCATGGAGTGCTCGGCCCCCATGTTTCCAGATTTCAGGTGGAATTCCATCAACCCCAGCTGCCTTGCCAATTTTCACCTGCTGTATGGCCTTGAGGGTTTCTCCCAAAGTGGGGGCACTAACCAATTCATTCTTCACTGGTTGTTGTGGGATGGACTGAATTGAGTCTTGAACTACACGACTAGTACTGAAGAGAGTCTGAAAGTGTTCAGACCATCGATTCAGAATGGAGGTTTTATCTGTCAGAAGCATTTGACCATCAGCGCTGAGTAGGGGGCTTTGGACCTGGTATGTAGGCCCATATGCTGTTTTCAGTGCCTCATGGAATCCTCTGTGATCACCTGTATCTGCGCATAATTGAGTTTTTTCAGCTAGACTGATCCACCACTTGTTCTGGATGTCACGGAGTTTCTGTTGGAGCTTGCTGCATGCAAGACGAAAGGCTGTTTTTCTTACGTGACAGGATTGCAGTGCAAGGTGTGCTTGGTGAGCAGTTCTCTTCTTCCTCAACAATTCCTGGATCTCTTGATTGTTTTCCTTAAACCAGTCCCTGTTTTTCTTGAAGGAGAACCCTAAGGATTCTTCAGAGGACTGCTGGATGCTGTTTTTAATATGGTGCCAAATTGTTTCAGGAGAGGTATCCGTAGAATCTATGGAATGGTTTTCGAGCCTAGTTTGAAGGTTTGCCTGGAAGCTGTCTCTCATCGTGGCTGATTGGAGATTGTTAACTTGGAGTCTCCTCCTTGGGACACTGCCCCTTTTTGGTTTGAACTTAAGGTTGAAGTTAAGTTTACAGCGCAGAAGCCGATGATCTGTTTGGCATTCTGCACTGGGCATCACGCAGGTGTGATGAACATCGCGGACATCCCTTCGCCGCACCAAGACATAATTGATGAGGTGCCAATGCTTAGATCTAGGATGCATCCAGGTTGTCTTCAGACTATTTTTCTGTTGAAAGATAGTGTTGGTGATGGTGAGTTGTTGCTCTGCACAGAATTCTAGCAGAAGGCGACCATTATTGTTGCAGTTTCCAACACCATGCTTGCCTAATACTCCTTTCCAGGCATCAAAGTTCTTACCTACTCTGGCACTGAAATCACCAAGGATAATGATCTTATCACCTGCAGGAACCTTTTGGATAAGGCAGCACAGGTCAGTGTAAAATTTATCTTTTTTGGTAGGGTCAGCTTGGAGAGTTGGGGTATATATACTAAAGAGGACAATGTGTTGCTTGTTGTGTAGTGGAAGGCGTAGGGAGATAATGCGATCAGAATGGCCTGTCAGCAGATTTTCAAATTTAGGAACAATAGAGTTTTTGATCATGAAGCCTACTCCCAAGAGGTGCCTTTTGGTTCTAGGTTTACCTGATGTAATTTTGTTTGAAATCCCTTCCATTTCTAAAATTAAAGAAGCAAGGCTTTCATTGAAACATTTGAGAACAGTGCACAAACCCTCCCTGTGGGCTGGTTAGAGTTAAAGCACTCTAAAAATCCTTTTGTCATATTCAAGATGAGCAGCTTACTAGTATCTATAACCCTATCAGAGAATTCTGTTACTGCTTTCCTAATAAGTTAGTTTCAACAATTTTATATACTATTATAATAGAACAATGTCTATAATTTATATATTTATAAGATTGATTAAAATAAAACATTTCAGAAGTATCCAAACATGAAACCCCAGACATGCTGTATTTTACTTTTTGTAATTTCATTTATGTTGAAATACGTAGCAGAAATATGTTTCCATACTGGAAACAGGGAAGTCCTTATTAGGAACTTCTAATCTAAGTCTGGAAAAAAAAATTATCTATAATTCTTCAGTGTACTGCATGAAGTTGTTGGAATGGCTAACTAAAGAATTGTGTCTAAAGAAATTAACTTAAATATTGCTTGATATGAAACCGATATGCTGAATGATCAAGAATAAACAGAAGAAAAGAACAAAGTTTGAAGTTATAGACTAATTGAAGCTGTTACTCCAGAAAACCACACATACGTGCACGTGCACGCACAGATATCACTCTGGCTACTTGCATATGTTATTCAAGAGCTCAGAAAAATTAAGGATTTCCTTAACAGCGAAGCTATTGCCTGTTTTCACCAAATAAAATCATACCAACCCTGCAAACAAAGCTCTTTGAGCTCAACAAATACAAAGTATTTTCAGCACAATGACAGGAGCTTGGAGCACTCTTTCACCTGCATCCTCCTTGTAGTCTTCATTGGCAACAGTTCACGTGTTGCTCACATATCAGAGACAGTAAGCCATCAATCACTGCAGCAGATATGATTCACAGAAGTGAATTCTGAAGACAGGCTCAGATTAAATTCATGACAAGCCTGTCACTGAATGTGCTTGTCCACAAGAGCACACACCCACACAAGATGTACTAAGTATTGTTACATTAGTCCAAGCCAGTACAACTGTTTCCTAGTCAAACAGTAAGGTAGTAACAACAGGTAAGCTCCTCTTTATCAGCTGACAGGTTGTGTTAATTGAAACTCCCTATTTCTAGCTGCAGCTACTGAGGCTGAGAGACTATTCCCTTCTCCACAGGGAAAATATTTTAAATATTTTAATAACTTTTAAAATATTTTAAATTATTAAATAAAAATAAATTATTAAATAAAAATTAAATATGATAAAATATTTAGACTAGAAGGCCCACAGGCAAGCAATCAGTCTAATAACAAATTGGAAATTACTCTGATACACTCTTCTGGTGTACTGTTCCAGTGGCCCATGTCTGTCTTTTGTTCACACTTCTGGTGCTGGCAATTTCCTGTTGCTAATTCTGCATAAATTTGGCACATTCTCTTATATAAGGCCAGGTTGCGGGCCTAGAATTAAGTACTCAACAATTTTACTATTCAGTGTGCTACTCTTGGGATCTTCATCAGGAATGAACTGAAACCAACCTCACTTTCAGGTCTAGTGGGTTGTTCTCCAGTGCTGTACCATTGCTTTTTCCCCAAATTTTCTCATGTGTAAGCAATTTAAACAGAAATTTCTGAAAACAGTTTTGTTAACAACTGGAAGCAGCAAGTACTGCAGAGGCTGTTTGTTGCCTGTGCCCTGATTGTTAGGTAGAAATTCATCCTCTTTTTGATCAGCAGAAACTCAATTTTTTACCGACTGTGATTCCTTGGTTTCTCCTCAATAGCTGGTTTCACTAACAAAAGAAGCTTTTAAAGTTCTTCCCATTATGTCATTTTCTGCTGAGGACATTAGGACATGACAAAGCTGTTCCAAACAGTAAGCTGGTGACTTCAATCCAATGAGCTGCATTGCTCATTAGCTCTTATAAGCAGACAAAGAGAGCTTCCGGTGATTTCTGACCTCAGGGTGTTTAATTACAAAAAATTTCACTAGATAGAACTTATGTTCAAGTCTCCCTTTGACATACACTTTTTGTATTTTCCACAATGGTTTGGATTTTTCACAGGTAGTTTTTTAAGCTTTCTTAACCTCACCAAAAAACCAAACCAAAACAAAACAAAAACACACAACAAAAACCACCAAACATAAACAAAAAGAAGGAAATTACCTGGAAAGTAAGCAAACAGTTGCAGAATAAACTCTGCCTATATTCTAAGGAGCAGAGCACAGACTCTGACAAATAAAATACTTTCCAATATAATTTAATTACTTACGTATGCATATATATCACTTAACTTTAAGCACCCTATTAGATTCCTAATTATGTTGAATACATAGGTTTACAACCCCATCCTGGGGCACAAGACTTATTTATTTCTGTGATTTTACTTCAGAACGTAATGGTTATTGTGCCGAGACAAAAACATTATTGCTACATGAAACTGACATTACCAGCCTACATCTGCCAGACAGGAAGCACTGCAGAACAAAAGAAGTTCTGTTCCACCACCACAAAAGCCGCCTTTGCTCTGAGAAAGGCCACCTAGGCAGAAAAGGCTATTTGTCTTTTTCTTTTGTTTAAAGATTCTGTTACATTCTTGCCCTACATACAGAGCTGGTGTTACAGAAGAGCAGGGAAAGCACAAGGAACCTATTCGGCGCTGAACGTCAGTTTTCTCCCTTTTCTGGAAATCAAAGTAGCAATCAGCTCCAGGCAAGAACAGTAGCATTCAGAACATTAAAGAAAAGGTGTGTAGGTGGGGATTAGGATTTGAAGGAGTATAATTTTTATAGTATTATTCACCTGTATGTGATTTCAGTACAGTTCAAAGCTACTCAGTGCGTTCTTAATTGTTTTTAAATACAGCATTTCTAGTTTAAAAACTTGTGACAAAGTAACCTGTCACAATGGCATCTAAAATAATCATTTCATATCTCACAAAGTGCTTCATATGCAAGAGACAGCCATGCACATGCATTGACTTCTCACAGCTTTCTTTCCATTATTCATATCTAAATTAATGATGTTCAGAATAACATTTAGTTTATCTTCCCAGGAGAACTGAATCTGGACACTGGATTGTGCTGCGGTGTCAGATTTAGTGTGGTTACTAGATTTTGGGCAGAGATACTCTAAAAGTGAATTTGCAGTAGTCTGGAAAATAGTGAGCTAATTCTGAAACTCTTTCCAAGTCTCCCTATTATTTTCCTGTAAATAAGTCCTCCCTTGCTTCAGAACTAAGTTTTACCTTGTTACAGGCCCAAAGAGCTTCTGAAAACAGGCATCATTCTGGGAATGCAAACAACTCTAGTCTTACACCCGTATTCAGAAAACTACAGGTAGTTAATTCAAGGATTTAAAGCAGAGTAAGCAAAGACTAACAAAGTTACAATTTTATGCTCAGCATACATAGACATTTCTACAGAAACACATAAAGAGGTCGAGTGCGCCAACCACATGTTCTAGAAACAATGTGAAGAAGTCAACGTTTTTAAACTACTAACACTTGTAGCAACATTTTCATGTTCCTGCACGTATTGCCAAGGTCAGGCCCTAGACTCCATATTTTCAAAAAAACATCCCTGCCAAAACAGAAACGGCCGCTTCAAGTAAATTAGATTTCTCTACTGTTTTCATCAAAACACCAAGGGTTTCAAGGTCAAAGCCCACCTGAGAAGTCTGGAGAAACAGCAAAGTTACCATATGTTTGCTTTATACTGATGCTTTTGTATGTGTTTTATACTGACACAAGTCCATTACACACAAGCATTGAAACAACATTCAGAAGTTTTACAAAGCTGTGTGGGAAGTTTATAAGGAGAAGCCCACACCTTTTAAAAAATTTGAAAACAAATGTTATTTTTGCTTGTTTTATGTTACAGGACAAACCCAAACTAAAAATTGCTTTAAGATTATATTTTGCATCCTCCACCTTAACCACTACAGCTATAGAGGGATAATAAAAAAGAATGAGTGGATTAAGTTAAACATAGATAAAAAATTTATGCATTTAGGAAGAAACAATCCTAACCCAATAGTTAGAAAAAAACCCAGCGTCTATGGTTTACATGACATAACATTCAACACTATGAACTCACGATAAACAATTCTGTGAAAATAGCAGTTTAAAATGCCTGGCAATTCTCAAAAATGCAGATCAGATGTTAAGTGTTACTAGTAAAGGATTAAATAATTAAACATGGAACATTATTATGACACTACATAAACCTCTGGTTTGCACTCTAAGTGCTAGAGAAGCCAGGTCAAAAACACAAGGAGTAATTCCTCATGCCATCTGCACTGTCAAGATTTCTTCTAGGCTTATTTTGAACATTCTTTGCTCAAGCAAAATTTTCAAGCCTTAGTTTTAATGGTGCTGCCTAAGAAAAATCAGGCATAGAAAAATTACTCCGACTTCACTGTTTTCCATTCTTTCCTCCAGTCTCTTTCAAAAGACTTTGGAACTCACTGGTCATGAGGCATTATAATGTAAAATTAAATTCTTACAAACTTCATTAAGAGTCAACAGTCACATAAAAACACAGTATCAGAAACACAGGTGGAGAGAGTACCAAGATCAACAGAGCACTTCCTTTTCCACTTAATAATCTGTATAGCACCAGCTTCCTGGCAAAGCAAAATCAAAAACAAGAAAAAAAAGAAGGCATATTGTGAAGGTTTGCTTCCCTCAAAAAGTTATAAATAAATAAAACAGGTGTATGGGTTTGTTTCATTTTGTTGTTTTAGTTTTTTTAGTGATGCAGCCCCTGAATTTCACAGAATATATCCTAGTTTCCTGAGTAAAAACATACTCAGGAATGCATCTCAATGGAGAAGCATTAAATACAAATCACAGTAAAATTTTCTGTTCAAAGAAAAGACCACACATAATACAAGAAAACTTGTTTCCAAGTTACCTGACAATATGAATCAATTACTTCACAAACAAACAGCCTTTAGATGTAAAGAGGTAACTATTTTAAGAAATTTTACAGTTATCCTGCACAAAAGCTTTTATAACCTTTTCAATACAGTTTGGGACAGCAGCTTCAAGCAATCTAACACAGAAATAAAGTAACTCAACTGTTCAGAAATCTAGAATATTGTTCTAATTCATATAAAAAGTTCTACCAAGGCTCTCATAGTATCATGAAAGAGCTATGGAGTCACTTGGTGTCTCTGCATTTTGCAGATCATTTTCCAATGCACACTGAATGTGAACTGTGCTAGTGAGCTACTGGTACTGAGTTTGAATGTCAGGACTCCATGTAACATCATATCAATATCAGCCTCCTCCTTTCCTTGCTTCAGAGTGCCAGGCAGAAACAAAAAGCATCCTCCTACAAACATGCATTTAGGGCATTATCAGACTGGATCAACAGCAGAATCACCTGAGTTGAAAGGGTTTCTCAAGATCATCTCATTCCACACCTCTTGCCCTGGGAAGGGACACCATCCAGTAAATCAGGTTCTTCAAAGACCCATCCTGGCCCTGAATGCTTCCAGGGATGGGTCATCCACAGCTTCTCTGGAACAACTGTTTCAGTGCCTCACCACCCTTATAGCAAGGAATTTCTTCCTAATATCTAATTTAAACCTACTCTCTTTCAATTTAAAGACATTACAATTCAAACTTGCAACGTATTCTGTTACAAGTTCCAAAACTTTTCTATCTAGTTCTAGAAAAAGCCACTGCAGCAATAAATATCAAATTCATTAAAATATACCAGTTTAAGTTTAGCATTTTGTATCAGAAGACAATCAAGGAAGTGGCACAAATTTCCAAACCAACATGACCATAAAATTGACCAATTGAATACAGGTTACCACTGTATTTAACAAGATCATTTCCAGGAGACTTTCCTGGTTGTTGTACAGTCAACATAACATAGCTAAGTTAGCAGAGCACACTTCTTCTTGCCACAAGGTACTATCAACACAGCAAGCCTGGCCACAGTATAAAGAGGCATGATATACAGCAGAGCCATCCAAAAAGCAACACAATATTTTTAGACAAAAACTGCCTTTGAGCTGATCTAGTATTCCACTGAAACTATCATGAGCAAGGGGTGCAGCAATAGTAAGGGGTCAGAGATAGGCCAGAGAAGAGGTACAGAAAGATGTTCTGAAAGGGGAGAGGGAGACAGAGTCATCTCCCTGCCTCTCAACAAGACATACACTACTAATGAGCAGCTAAGAGATCACAGAAAAATTTCCTAGCATTCAGATACTCACGGCACCACCTCTCAGCAGTTCTCCTGCTCCTACATTCTATGGTGAGAACATACATTCCTTGCCATTTTCTTTTCTGCTCTCAGCATTATGGCCTCCTGATCAAAACCCTGATTATGTTTTCCATCATATTCAATGAAGATTTCTCCTTCCATTTGAAAACTGTTGCCTTCTTGTAAATTTGAAATAATCCTGGGCCTCTGCCCAGACCACTGGACTTCAAAGAATAAGGTAGTTAATTGGTAGAGGTATCAAGCAATACCAGCAGAGACCAAGTTCAAAAACAAACACTATTTACATCTGTTCCATGAACATGTATCACAGGATGGAGGGGAGGGGGGGAGAAATTCACAGCAATAAAAAGTTAATAAAGCATGAAGATATGCTTTTTAGTTCAGAAAATCACAGAACCACTATTCCTATCAGCCACAAAATACCACTCTACAAGTGCCCTGTACTTATGCTGACTCCCAGGCACCTGTTATTCATCACTCAGCTCTTCAGCACACAAACCTTGGGTTTGTTCTGAGCATGGTTTACTGGTACAATCACTACTTAAAAGAATACAAGCTGTCAGGCCATGCCAAGCAGCTCTCAGGTCTTTCAGTCTTCCTCAGTACCCTCTGCATGAGTGCAGGTTTTACTGCTAGTGAACAACGATACGAACACGTTGGTGAGTCACAGATCTAAAAACAAAACCAAACCAACCAAACAAAAAAACTTAAAAAAAAAAAAAAAAAAAGGCAATACACCATTATCCAGCTCCTAGTCTCAGCAGGAGAAAATAAAGCTCGGCAAGATAAGTGCTCCAAACAAGATCATAGACTATATGTGGTCCCACTTTAACATTTACTTTCAAAGCAATCCAGTACATTTCAGGGATCATGTCCTGAGCTCTTACTGGGAAAAAAAGTGACACATCTGTCTGAAAAAGCAAAACCATAAGAAGTATTCACAACGTAAGCCTTCAAAGAAGATGTTGTGTTACTGCTGAGTTTCAGCTTGGAGTTTTCTGTTGTTGACATCCAGCCACCAGAAATGGATTTACATCTCAACTCATTTCTTTTTCAGCACCAAGCAATGATCAACTTGTAAAGATTTCCAGTCAAAGTTCAGCTGGTCTGCTTTTGAACAACTGTAGCAAAACATTCGAAAAGCCTTACTTACAAAGACTACAAGATTTCATTCTTCCTAGATTTAAGACTAACATTGGACAAAAGAGGCAACACTCCAGAGGTAAGGGATGGAAAGTCACTTAGTTCATGACAAGCGCTGAGTTCTCGTTAAGGACAACCCTCATATCTTTTGGAAAATTACATCAGTTAGTGCTGTAATTAGACAAGTAAGTAAACACACATACATATATATCTCTCTCTTTAGAATATGTGTATTTGTAAAAATATCTAAAACTAGTGAAGAAAAAAATCCTTCAGCTATTTGTTAGCTTATGCATCATTCCAAACTTCCCTTCTATTTTGTATTACCATATTCTTCACAGTAGTTTGGAACACTAAGTAAATAGTACAACAGATTTTATTACCATCATCATCAGTAATAGCAAGAGTAGCAGCAGCACACTGCTATTGTGTTGTATCTAGAAAATTACCACTTAGGGATGAAGTGGCTTTTATGAAGAAGTTGGTAACACTAAAGTGACAAGTAATTATATTAGGAGCATTTTTAATTAGTTTGGACATTTCTTTAGAGATTGACACTATAACAAAAAGCAACAGGTTACCCAACAAAATTAGTAGATTCATTAGCACAGCTTCTGTATGAATGCTCCCCTTGTGAGCTATCTTCATTGAATCTTCTTTCACATATTTTCATGCTGAAGGTAAACAGACAAAAATCAGTATATTTCCAAAATGTGGGCAAAAGCAGCATAGACCTTCTTAAAGGCTTTTTAGTTGTGCAGTGTTCTCATGTGTCCATTTCCCAAGGCAAATAACCTTTTTGCCTGACCAGTTAAATCATAAATAAAGGACAAACAAGTAAGTTTGGGGATTTTTTTAGCCTGGAATGTTCATGGCGGCTTTACAAGGTTAAACAGAACATATTCAAAACAACAAATATCTTCTAGTGCTTTAAAAGAGAAAAGGTACAAAGAAGAAAGGAATAAAATATTCACCCTGCATAATCTTTTGAACTTATTACATGTAAGGGGACTTTGGCAGGCTGCTTTCCTTGTAAACAACTTAAATTAACAAATCAATAGGAGAACACTCTTTCAACTATTTCAAATGTTTCCATTAAAGTTGGCTGTGGTTTCCACTGTAACTAATAGGAGTAAGTTAAAAAAATCAGCATTTAGCTTACGCAGCACTGCAGTCATTACAGAAAGGCCAGGAAAGCCAAAAATTAATGAGCCTGAGATTGTTGACATTTTCATGCATCTTGGCTCTACAGTCTGGCAAAATAGCTGGCAGTCTGACAAGCCTGATGCCAGACAGTTAGCAGAGCTTTAAATTTGTTGAAGAACGTGAAGCAGTAATGGCATTTAAAGTGAGCCACTGAGACATTAAGAAGTTAAACTGAAGTCCTGCATTGCCAGCTCTATAATTCCCAATCTGTTTCAGAAGTTCAGAGGCTATCACAAGGGAAGACAAAGTAGGAAAATTCTGTAACCAAAGTGACTTGTAGAAAAGCTCAGAATTTCCCAGGGGAGAGAGGAACCCACCAATACAAGAACGAAAAAGAAAAATAAAGATTCCCAACAATACAGAGTCAGCATCTTGGGTCTGGTAGACTTGCTAGCCCCTTGCAAGCCTGCCCCCAGAGCCTCTCCATGGAAGACCAGAAACTGTGGCTAAACAGTCCTTCTTCCCCTCTCCTCAGTCTGGTACCTCGATGTTAGGGAATGCAGGTTTTTAACACCTCTTGCACAATAAAGGGTCATAATGAACCCTGCAGTGGGGAAAGGTAGTTTGAGAAACTGAGGGATTAAGACACCGCAAGCAGGAGATGCTGACAGTACATTTCATCTGCACTCAGTGATTCAAACAGCAACTGAAGCAGTGTAAATGCAGCCTAAAAAATCTAAAGTTAAATTACTTAAAAGCTTCCTGCATTTTTGTTTTGTTATTGCTGGTTTCTTGATGAAAAAAAAAGCATGATTACAACTGGTCATTAAGGGTAACATTGCAAGAACTTATGCAAAAATAAAAACTTCTAACACTATATTTCCATGTCCCAGTTTATATTTTTTTTTCAGTTTTCATTTTAAATTAGTTTAAGTTACATAGAATTCTCTTGTTCCAAAAACACTGACCATGTTTCAAGAAAACCAATCTTTTTAACTCCACAAAAGCAATAGGCCTTTTAAAATCTGAAATTTAGGTCTCCCTGTGCAATTTCACCTTATTTAATATAGTAGTTTAAAGATGGAACCTATTGACATGTATACTTTATTCATTAATAATAAAAAAGTCTGGATCCAAGTTTGAAGCAAGCAGATGAGAAAAGTGAGTTTAAAAAAAAAAAAAAGTTCTGCACGAAGTGAAGTCAAGTGAATTCTTCAATTGATTTTTAATGAAAGCAGGCTCAGTACCCAGGCATCTCTCAGAAGTTAAAAGAAGTTCTTGTGTTTCTCAGTCCATGCCACAATGTCATATCCTGTCACTTACAGCTATGAATTTTAGCTTTTTTTTTCAGAAATAAAAAATAATTTTTAAAAAATCAGTTAAATTAAGGTATTGCTCTAATTTTGTTATGGTAAAACAGAATACACAACAGAATGCTCATTCTAAATTATATTTAGCATTAACATAAAAGCAGATACCTTCTATCAGACAAAACTTCTTTAAAGAGTACATACTCTTCTTAAAAGAAAGATTCTCTGTAGTTTATCTTCAACTGAATGTAAGCAAAAATACAGCTAACAAAGCTTCCAGTATTTCCTAATAACTATGAGGAAAATGGTTACATTTTCAGTTGAAGCATTCTAGTGTATTATCAACTTCTGCCATAGATGGTAGAAGAATAGAGTTGTGTTTATACATTCAGAAAACTTTAGTGTAACTTAACATTATAACACCCTATGCAAAAAGGCAGTTTGCAAACAGTGTTCTGTTCAGAAGCCTTCATGATGCTGCTTCACTGTAAGAGCACTATAAATGCTACACTACACTCTAGTGTCCTTTTTCTGAATAGCAGCACTTTTGAACACACTGGGTTTTGCTCTAGCACCAATATTTTTAAATATTTTTAAAAAGCAGTCAATTGGTTTCCTGGTATAATACAACACAATAATGTATTTTAAAACATTATACCTGCTTTTTAACTGTAAAAGGTTATTATATTTCATCAAAACATGTTGATTTTTACTGAATACAGAATATTTCATTTATTTAACCAGGCATCAAGTTCATTAAGCCATTCTAAAGTTTTTCGGGGATACTGGAAGATTCTACTTTTAAGGTAGGTAATCCATTAAGCACAAGTGCTTTTTAAATGCTGAATATAGCAGTCACCACATCGAACCTCAGAACCATATTGATTTGTACCACTCAAGGCACTTTGTAGGCTGCATGTCTTGAGAATAATACCTTACAATAATGCTTGCTTTTAAATAAGAAAGCTAGAAGTCCACTGCAGAGATTAAACTTTCTTATGTAACTTGAAAACACTATTTTTGTAACTAATGAAGTATATTTAACAAACATGTTTGTAAAACTTAATAAAAACAAGGTTAGACTGCACTCGAGTCCCTCATTAAGAGACTGACAGGAATAAGAAGGACCACAACAGTTAAGATTTTGCACTGAGGAAAACAGCATTGCTTGATCTGAAAGGCCACTGGTATTAACTTAAGCAGAACACAGCAGTACAAAGTCATAAATGGACTCATAAAATAACTCAGAATTGGACAAATTTGGACTGAAAGCAGGACTAATTTCAAAGGACTTGAACCACCTGATCTGAGCCTTCTAAGAGTAGAGGCTCACCAGGCAACGAGCATTTAACCCCTCTCACAAAGCACGATTCATTTTTTCTGAAGCTGAAACACAGCTACACTCTCGTTAACAGACAGGATACACTTGACATCTTCTCCCACTAGGGGATGCTCCTGGTCCCTGCTCAGCCCGCTGCCCACCTTTGCTGCAGGGTGGTTCCTTCGCTGACAGTGCTGCATGTTCGTTCAGCCCTGGGCACAGAGCTTCGAATGTGCTGAGTTTCAGGAGTTTCCTCATGACTAGACAGATGTCAACGTCTCTCTGAGTGGCAGCTCTAACCTACAGCAGTACAGCAATTGCTCCGTCCACCTGGCTTCACCTGCTGGCTGTGTAAGTCTTCACCCTGCCAACCTGGGCACCAGGAGCATGTTCAACAGTTTTGCATGCAGCATAAACCCCCACGAAAACCTCTCCTACTTTGAACTGTCAACTGTTTGAGGTCAACAGCCCAGGCAGCTCTCCTTATTGGTTTTGTAGACCTATTCATCCAGTCTGTATCTTCCCAGCTTGACTACCAGGATATTGTAGAAAACTGCCAAACGTTCCCTAAGTATTCCTATCCACTCAGACAAATGTAATCACCCCTGCTCCAAAAGCTGTCATCATGGTTAGATACTGTTAAATCCATTAACCAGTCTGTCAAAGAAGGTGGGCACTCCTGCGCCCTACGCCCACTTGTTTTAGTGGTACATGACTTTAGTCCTCTGATACTGCCCTTACTAAATTTCTCCTCTGATCCCTCTCCAAACAGCTACATAATCTGCACTTGCAAACAGGAACTGAACACGAAATCAAAGCAGTAGCTCATAGCAGAATTATATTAAAGGATAACTAACTTAACAGGGTTTGACAGATTATATCCACTGTACCATTATAAATATCAAAAATATTACTAAACCAGTTTTAAGCTTTCAGCTTTAAGATATTTAGGTGTCCAGATCCCTTTAAAACTACTTGAGTTTAAAACACATTCATCAGCATCCCTGCTTCAGTTTTGTCAGGCATGAAGGGGCTATACATATAATTAGGCTTGTTGTACACTGTGGGTTTTCTTTTAACCTACTTGAAGATGGCATATTCTAGAAGGCACTTATAAAATCTACTTAATGTACTGCATTAGCTGCCTGCTTTCTTACATGTTATGGTTGTTAAAAGAACTTAGATGTTCATGGAGAATTTGACATAGATCTCCAAGAGAATCAGCACATTTGTAATTTTAATGAAGAAATTCCCTATTAGAGGGTACAATTAACACGCCCTTCTATTAAAGATAGCAAAACACATTTAAACGCTAAGGATTTTACAGGCTTAAAACTTCATTTGATGAAAACTCTAACAAAGAGAGTTTCTAAAGTTTCTGAATCAAATTCTAATAAACACAGAGAAAAAAATTAAAGGGCTTATTCCCGAATTGCTCAAATGTAATATTGAATTCAGAACTATAAGGAAAAATAAATTCCACACATTATAAAACTGAAATGGACCACTACTATTGTTCCATATGCATAACAAACCATAAGAACCCCCAAATCAACCTTTTTTGAGAATCCTTCTTTATAAACTACCACCCACTTGATTTACCATTTTATAGTCATTAGAAATATGTGTTAACAAAACTAGACTTATCTCTGATTAACTTTTCTGGGAGTGGATTTCCTCAGACTGTTTGGCTTCCTTAATAAGCCTATAAACTCTAGGTGCTTTTTGGGTAAGGTGTATTTTCTTTCCACTATCTGATATGAGCATCAAAATACAGAATTCTTCAACATTTCACATTCATTCCAATTTGATCCATTTATTCTCTCCCTAGTGCACAATTCACCTATTTTCAAATTCATTAAACTGGACTTCTGAAATAAATAAAAATGTTGAAGTGCTGGTACTAAACAGAAATATAGGGAAGAATGCCTACTTTATGATACCATAAGAAAAAAAAAATTTATACCCAATATTGTAAGGGTGTACAAGCAGATACTGTTAATTCATACAAGTGTGTATTTAAAGGTGATCCTTCTAAAATGTAAGAAGCATCCACACTCAATTTTATTTAACATTTCTAACCTTTTGGTTGACTGACTGCTTCCATGTGACTAAGCTAATACAGGTGGACATTCATAAGGAGCTAAACTTGAGATTAAATAAAAATCACCTGTTACAGACAGTTTTCAAGTTTTCAATATTGATATGTTCAACAGATTTAGGAACTGAGGACATGAATTTAAAAAGAAATTCTTATCATAAATTCTAGCCATCATCAGTGTAACTCATAAATGCTATGTAGAAAGATGGAGAAAAAAAATAGCTGAGAACTAAGTCTTAGAAGCCAAAGGAGAGCTATGCAACTACTACACTGACACATCCAGGAGTCTGAAGTTGGATTATTTGTTCCAAGAAAAAAGCATTACAAACTGATGAAAAACATTTCAGCAGAGCTTGCGAAGCAAAAGTACAACTCTGGTAAAGCTATAAAAGTGCCAAGTGACAACTCTGGTAAA
>NW_020884907.1:1721737-1754009 GCF_003945725.1 Corapipo altera
ACAACTCTGGTAAAGCTATAAAAGTGCCAAGTGACAACTCTGGTAAAGCTATAAAAGTGCCAAGTGACAACTCTGGTAAAGCTATAAAAGTGCCAAGTGAAAAGTGCATCCTTGCTCAGAACACTGTTGGACTTTAAAGAAACGAGAATATGGTGCATTGCAAAGGCTAAATCTGGATGGCATATCTGGATGGCATATCAGTCACTATAAGGAAGAGAAAAGACTCCAACAACCACTTTCCACAGCTGAAATGGAAAATAAAAACAACAAAAAAAAATTCATAAATGAGAGACAACCAAAAAAACAGGTGGACGAAGCCAAATCACCCTGATAATTCAGCCTCAGGGTAGTCAGGAAAAAAACCAAACACCTAAGACATTCTAGGCATACAGTTTCAAGAAGAGAAGGAGGTTTGAGCAGTGCACCTGAAATCACAGGAAAGCTTGTTTCTTTTAAAAAGAGAAACTCAGACTGAGGAAAAAACAAAAGAATAAGAAAAAAAAACAGGGTAACTGCAAAGAATCTGACTGAAGACCACATTAGTCACAGGAGGTTAAGACAAGCTCTGCAGTACTTTTACATCATAAACAATGCTAAGATATGTCAGAGTTGGCTCTTCTCAAAAGGAGATAGCACTGCAGGTGAAATTCACCTATGCCAATATCAGATGTAAGCCTCAGAAACTACATGAAAAATCACTGGATTTGCTGTACTTAAACCAACTTTTATTTGGGTATATGGATAACAGTCTTCAGCTCTCACCTAATTTTCTAACCCCCACAGAGTGAAAAGTAAACTTCCTTTTTTTAGGTTTTTGCTTTGTGTTTTGTTTATAAAAATCAACGGCAATTCTTGTAAAGCAACCCCTGGTATTTTTAGTATTCTTTATGATTAAATTGGGAAGGTTTGATCAATGTTGAAACATCTTTGGCTTTCCTTATAATACACTACCATCTCCAAGGCAAATTTGTACTTGGTGTAACTACAGAAAAGCCAATCAAAGGTACTGGAGTTGCTTTAATTAACAAGATTATTCTCTGCTGCAGTTCTTGTCTCTGGTTGTGTTTCTATTAGCCTATAGTTGTCTATAGTCAAAACTATGTGGCCAGTCATATTCTTTTTCCTTTTTTTTAATGCCAGATCAAAATGCATGCTAACCAAGACAGCTGAGGCACAAAATAAGCGGCCTAAAAAGGTCTCTACTCATTAATCTGAACACAACATAATAAGAAATGAATAAATACCTTTGAAATTTAGCCCAACAGAAACAAGTAACATTGAAGTCACAAAATTTTTAATTCACCAACAGTTCTGGCATCACTCATTACTACTAATACAGGCTAAAGAAAGAGCCTGCATGAAAAACTACTGCACATACAGTAACTGCTACATGCAGACCAAAATTTAACAATGTTAGCTTTATATTCATAACTCTAACCAAGAGAAGACACAGAATTTACTGTACAACCAACAATCATTTAAAGCAACATTAATAAAAGTATGTTAAGACTATAAGAGGCACTGAACTTCAAAACTAATGCTTGGTAATTTTTCCACTTAGCTTCTCTTCTTAAAATGTGGTACACGTTATCTATATCCTGTTCATCAATTTCAAACAAGTTACATCTTAATCTTTTTTACTGCATCCAAGCTGGCTAAGAATGTATAAATCAAGTATCAAAAAAGAATACAGTCATGGGAACAGAGCCCTTCTTGCCATTCGCATTTGCTATGGGGCTGACAAAGCCCCAGAGAAGGGTCAGACATCTGATCTACACCAAGGTCTCTCTTACTTTCTCAACTGTCTATATACCTATGCTAATGAAAATGGATACATATTTACATCTCTACCCTTAGATATTAACTTATTTATATAAAAATCACCCAACAACAGGAATAAACACTTATTTTACATTCACAGTAAGATGAGAAATCTTTGCCAAATACTTCTAGTTATTTTTTTGAAAAAATTCAACCTATAGGTGAAAAGGCCCATAACTATTTTATCAGGCTTATCTGTGTTGAAAGCAGCTTACATAAGCCTCATTCCAGTTAAGGAAATTCTGTCCCCAAGTCTGGATGACACTTTGGAAAATTACTGGGCTTACAGAAGGGTACAACAGAACTGCAAGTGTACTGTATTTTTTGAAAAGGAATAAATGAAAAAGTTACAAGAAATAAAATTCATTTCCATTGGCCAAAAATCTATCAAGATAAATCATTTCAGATTCCTTCAGCTACGCTGCAAAACACAGAACAATTTAGCCAACTTCGCTGTTAACAGCAACAGTTGAAGATAACCCTTTTAAAATAATTCCTCTCCCCATTGTTTTCCTGCTAGGCATTCCCCTCTTCCCTAGCTTCTGAATGGAGTTGTGTCACTCCCAAAGCTACCACCATCACTGAAGGGCTCAGCCATGGCCAGTGGTGGATCCCTCCTGCAGCATTCATGCATGGTAAAGGAGTTGGTTGGTGATGTTTGTAAGGCCAATTTAGACTATGTCCAGGTAACAAGAGAGGTTGCTGAAGTGTGAAACAAAGCAAATGTCACTCCTGTCTTCAAGAAGATCCAGGAAACTACAGGTTCAGTCAACCTCACATCAGTCCCTGGAAAGGTAGTGAAGAAAATCCCCATTGAAACCATTTCCCAGTACATGGGAGAAAAAAGGGTATTGACAGTAGTCAGATGGATCTACTACAATGAGATGACTGCCTTGGGGGCTGAGGGGAAATCAGTGGATGTTGTTTACCTCAGCTGCAGTAATCCTTCTGACAGTGTCAGCCTCCCATAACATCCTCCTAGACAAGCTGATCAAGTACCACTTAGATAAATTGGCAGGGAGGAGAACTAATACAACAGCTGGTTGCTTCAGGTAGGACCAGAGGGACAAAGTCCAGTTGGAGGCAAGCTGCTAGTGGAGTATTCCAGGCATTGATATTGGGGTGAACACTACTTAACCCCTTCATTACTGACCTGGATGATGGGACAGAGTGCACCCTTAGCAGGATCACAGCCAACAGAGTAGCGAGTACATGGCTGTGCTGCCATCAGAGGTGCAACCGATGATAAATGAACCCTTCAAGAAAAGGTGGTTCAGGAAACAATGTAGGAAAATCACCAGTGTTATCATAAAGGAAACTGGACTTATTTCAATACAAAGGGGACTGGAAGAGGGACTTTGCTTTAGATAAACTGCTCTATGGGTCAACTGTTTGTCCAAATGGTCTCCCTTAAGAAAATCCATAGAGATTATTATCTCCCTGATCCAGCCAGACTAGCATGGAGAAAGTATTTATGTGGCTCAGCACAGTACAAAAGCTGAGCAAATGCCAAATGAGCTCTGAAAAGAGCAATGAGTTCAAGCTGGGTTCAACCCATGCACTCCTTTCCAGTAATTTAAGAAGCACAGTGATAGCTAGCATATAGATACCAGTAATCACATTTCTATGATGATTCAATATCCTCTGTAGACTGCAACTGCCATATTGTAACTCTATTATGATTTTAGTATACTGCTAAATTAAAATTCATGTAACAGCAGATATCTTCTATTAAACTTTCAATCTTTCCCCATTGGAACATCCAGAAGAACCTTACCAGGGAATATTGGCATTTGGCAAGACAGACCTTGACAGGGTGAAAGGAATTTCATGAAATTTTAGCAAAGTCCTGCATAGGAGGAAGAACAACCTCAGGCACCAATACACTCTATGGAACCACTTAATACCAAATTATGAGACAGAGTCACTCCCTCCTGAAATCCTGCAAGATTCCTTCCAGTGACACAGTGAACCCACCTCTCCCAGTGAAGGAAAATAATTACTGGCACAACCTTGGTTTTAGTTGCTGATAAATTAAGACATGAATTGTTTCATCTGTTCCACCTCATCCTTTCTGTCTCCTGATGATGCACAAATTTAGCTCCTTCTAAACTCTGCTCCTTCTAAACACCTTATTTATCCACGTAAAACATGGAGGTTTGATATGCAGATTCTCAGATACAGGCAATTGTAAACCCATTCTATGCATTTAACTACACTGGAAATGAGTAAATTCAGAAAAAATATTCCTCTGATTTAGCAGTCTTTAAAAGGGCTAATAACATTTTTAAAAAATTGCATTTGATACACCACTTAAGAACGTGGAACAATAAAACTCAATCAACTGATGCATGTCACTTAATCTTGTGCAATTTTTTTCCTTTTTTTCAATGCAAACAGAATAGGAAATGCATGAAACCTTTTAGAAAACTATCCTACAGAACTAAAAGTCACCTCTTACAAGTCAAAGACCCACAGGAAAATATAGTTTCAGTTACATAAGAAGTTTATTTATTTATTGATTACTAATCAATACTTTCAGGGACTGAAAAACTGCAATAAACTTAGAGCAGTGAAAATAAATGCCTTTAAAGTTCATTTCTAAGAACATAAAAGAAATCAAAGACTATGAATCTATTTTCTTGCAACAGGCACTGCTAATGCATGCTAATTAATATTTATAATTCACATTTGCACCTAAATACCATAGCAGTGTGCTATAAAGCAACTGCATATATTTATTGTGTTGAAAAAAGCCCACATTGCTTCTTCAGACTCAATCTTTATATGATTTAACAGAATTATTAACAAATATGTGACACTTATGTAAGAACGTTACATTTTTCCTCAAAGTATGAAGCAGCACTCTGTCATCTTATGTCATTATCAATTTACCAATGCTATCAAGAGCCCTCAGACAGTACCCAGATTCAGCAGAATATCTGTAATACTTTAGATATAGGCAAAGGAAACATTTGTATTAAAGGATTAAAGTTATTCCTTCTCTTCCCCTCCCCTTAAAATACAAATACAGTACAGCAGCATATATCATAGAGACCCTGAGAACACACCAATTTTTACTATCCTAACTTTACAACATAACTCAGTCCTGCAAACAGAGAGGACTGTTTCCAGTGGGGATCTGTGATGGTATACAGGAGACCTAGGAATCCTCAGAGATCATAAATTATATTCAGTTTAAAATCTTAATTTCTCCTGAAAACATTTCCCAGAAGTTCTCCTACTACGATAAAATTCTGCATATGCACAATCAAGATCTGTGGCAAGAAACCATTAAGGCTCTTGTTTAAGGCTCTTGTACTACCAAAAGGTTCTTTCCTTAACTGCACACAATGTATCTAGAAAACAGTGAAATCTGACCCACAGAAGCACACTGTTTCAAAATGTTATATTGCTCTCAGCGTCACACCACAAAATCAAATTGTTGTCCTACATTACTTCAGTTGTGGGGCTTGCCTCATTTTGGTTTTCAAGTTAACAGCAACTAGGAAACTATATTAAGTGTATTCTCCTATTTAAATGTTTGGATGTGGGCCTTTAACTTCTGAAAGCACATAGTCAGCTATGAAAGCCTTAAGAAGTTATCAATTCAAAGTTTATCACCACCGACCTTTTGGTTTTGGCAGACAGAGTATGTATTAAATTGTATCCTCAAGAATAAAACAGCATAAAGTCAACTGCATATACTTCACTTGCATCAGCTGTTTGCCATCTCAAACACCAACTACAAGCAGGGTAATTTTACACTTTTTTTTTTTTTTTTAAACTGGCACTTACACACAAACACCTACAAAATGTAAAATCTCATTATCTTATTTCACTCAAATTCTCCACCATAAGCTATTTCAAATAGTTGTATTTTCTCCACAACCATCACAGGCAATAGAGTCTCAAATACTTAATAGTTAGAAACATTCTGTTCCTTCAGGACACTGAAGTCACTCATATTATCCAAAATGAAAACTTATCTACTATACTCCCACATTTCTATTGACATTTTGACTGCTAAAGTACTTGGTTAAAATATTGTCAATTGGGTGTCTTGCCATATTTTTAAAAAAGTCAGAACCCGAAGTCAGTCCCCATGAGGAACCACCATAAAGAGAACCCATTCTTCCATGCTTTTGTATTGAATTCGGATCATCACAACAACTAAGTCACATTTATTAAGGTGCTAACAGTAAAAATCTACAGTTTAGGAAACGAGTGAGTCAGATAAACATACCTGGCCCCAACCAACAGGATAACATTTCTTCCCATGATGTACCCTAAGTCACAGCCTTACTCTACTCAGCACTTCTGCACTTCTACTCCAAGTCATGCCACAGAATGTCATGCTCATTGAAAAGCATAATTTAGTCATATTCTCGAGGAAGAGAATGGAGAAGATACACTGCAAAAATACACTGTGTGCACAATTTACTTGTGCGTATCACCTCCACCAAAACTTCAATTAAAAAATGCCACTTTCTTTTTTTCTTAAAAAGTAAGCAACTCTGTTGTCTTTTCATCCTCCTTGGTTTTTCTGCCCCTACATTTCCTTCAGTGTCTGTGCTCATTGTACCCATGCTCTTCACAACAGGTGTAATTCATTCACAGCTCTTCAGAAAGCCAACTACTACATGATATTGAGGAGCTGAGTAAATACTTTCCATCGGATTTACCATGAAAGTCTATTCTAGAAACCATTTCTGAAGGTGACTGACCAGGGAATCTGTCCAAAATTGAAGGAACTAGGGTAGAGGTAGTGAAACACAATGACAAAAAAAACTCAACAGTAATGAACAAACAGTACACTATTGGCATTTTGAAAGAGCTCGAGGTTAAACACCTCCGTAAGGAATGATAGTGGGTTAACTCTCATTCAGTGGTTTCTTGACGTGTCAGGACTAGAAATGGCAAGCAGAAAACAACTAAAAATAAAAATCTTCAACAAATAAAACTGTTTGTGTGAACAGAAGCTACAATTAAAAATATGGTTAGTGGACCCTTACAAAAACTAGAAGAATTGGCATGGCTTTTGCAAAAGGAAATCCTGCTTTTCAAAACTATTTAAGATCTTTGAAAGAGTCAATAAATACAGCGGTGAGGGTGCTGTAGTTGTCAAAATCAACTTTGGCTTTCCAAAATACTTCTCAAAGTCCCTTACCAAAAGGTTACAAGGAAGCTAAGCAGCCATAGCATGAGGAATGGTCCTATAAGCAGAAGAACATTAGCCAAGGTATAAATCTGGCTGGCTCACTCATATCTTATACACTATGTGGAGAAGAGGAAGGTAGAAATCATAAGAAAAATAACCCAAAAGGTAATTCCCCCCCGCTCTGGGGTTTGTAGGCCTGGGGTGTCTTCCTGCCAGCCTGATGTTGCTGACACAAGAACTTTACATGGGGGGACTGGAGAAATTCACACAAAAAAAGAAACCAAAAAACCCCTATGTCTACTGCGGCATACAAATACACACACCACATCCAGTTCGAGAAGTTATTTGAGCTACAAATCACTGGAGAAAAAAAAGGGCAGCAAAAAGCAACTGTCCTGCATCTGTTCTTTGGGCTTCAACTACTGCCTATGACTACTTTTTTCAACAGTGTACACTTAAAAATATTATGACTTGCATGGTACATATTTTTTTTATGGTAACTTATATACAGGAATCTTAAAAATAAGCTTCTGAACTCTGACACTTTAGCAAAATTACATACATGCCTTTCTACTTGTTTCACCAATTAACAAAAACAGAGGAAATCAGTGTAGGTGCTGGGAATCTTTTCCTTTGGCTGTTATGCACAGTGAAGGAACATCTGACATCCTGCCACTCACTCTAATAAAAGGACATATGTACAAAGATATAAAATCAGATTACGAGATATTTCCATAACACCAGAAATGACTGCCTGCTTTAGAAATATGCCCGAATTCACAACAAGTTGTATTAACCCCTCCATGCCCCGGTGCTTGAATGGATTTCAAAATTAGCTGTAAAGCTGTTAGATAAGGTTAGTTTCTCGTTTTCTTTTCACAAAGCACCAAGGACTGCCCAGCCCTACTAAAGTCTCTGCGTGGCACTGGGGTGACGCACCTTCCCCCTCCCACCTCACCTTTTGCTCTTCAGCTGTGTTCGTATAGAGAAAAGGCGTAGCACTCCCTGCCGAGCCTCTATATATTCCCTGCCACACTCCGTCATTCCTCTCCATAACAAAGTTACTTCATGTCATAATTTTGTTACACACGAGGTGCGCACATGCTCTCAGGACACGATGCCTTCAGGACAAGAGGCAATGCGCAGAAACTGATGCACAGGAAGTTCCACCTGAACATGAGAAAGAACTTCTTTGCTCTCCACTGGAACAGACTGCCCAGAGAAGCTGTGGAGTCTCCCTCAATGGGGATGTCCAAGGGCCATCTGGACACAATCCCGTGCCACGTGCTCTGGGATGACCCTGCTGGAGCGGGGAGGTGGGACCACATGCCCTCCGTGGTGCCCCCCAGCCCGGCCCATCTGTGACTGTGCGATGCCACACGCGCTGCTGGGCGGGCGGGCCCCCGCTGACACCGACCCGCCCGGTGCGGGTGTCCCCGGGGGCGGCTCCGGCCCCGCCGCGACACCGACCCGCGCCCACCCCGGGGCCTCGGCGCGGCCCCAAGCCCCCGTCACCTGCAGCGCCCGCACTCGGGCCGCCTCTCGCAGCGCTCCACCGGCAGCTCCCAAAGCCCCTCGCAGCCCTCGCCCTCCTCCTCTCCCGGGGCCGGGGCCGGGTCCCCCCCGCCGCTCCCCTCCATTGCCGGCCCGCCCGAGCCGCGCGGCCGCCGCCCGCCAGGGGGCTCCAGGCGGGCGCCAGAGGGAGGGGGGCGCGCGCCGCCCGCGCTCACGTATTGGGAGGCGGCACCGCCCCTTCCCGGGGCTCGCCCAATGGGGGCGCCCGGAGCGCCGTCCAATGGGGAGGCTCCGAGGGGAGCCGCGCCATGCCCGGAGCGGCCGGCAGGGGGCGCTGTGGGCGCGTGGAGAGCCTTCCCGGAAACCGCCGGGAATGAGGAAGGCGGACCTGAGATCCGCTGCCGCTGCTCTCACCACTGCCCTCACCTGCACGGGTATTGCTGCCGAGAGAGAGCGAGATATCAGCCAAGGGCTGGAACCCCCAGCGCCCCACCGAGCGCGGATGACGAGCTTCTGGTGCTGGTGCCCTTGGAGGTGGAGATTGAAATTCTAGTAGCGTTTTTTTATTAAAAAACCCACGAACTTGTGGTCGTTAAGTGCTTATCTGACCGTTTTAATTGGTATTTTGTTCCAAGTGGTGCAGAGTAGGGGTTTGAGAGTTCCCATGCCCGTGGATCCTTTTACCCTCCCTTGGACTCTAGGACAGTTCCTGCAATACATGCATAAATGTAAGTTTATACTGTGATAGTTAAGGTAGATCTGTTAATAAGGTGCTGATATTGGAGTCTGTTATACAGTACAATAAAATTCAACTTCAAAGTCATTGCTGTTTACATTAGAAATCTACTGAAATACAGTAACCAGTAAATCTCCACAGGACAGATTCTCTCCTGAAATTAATAACTGCAGATGATGGCCAGTTGTGTTGTTTCTTGTTTTCTGTTCTGCATCCAAAATAAACTGTATTGCATTTACGTACTTACAATCTTCAGAGCCACTTGATGCAATTCAGGCCTCCTGGTATTAGACATATGCACAATATTAATGTGTTTTTGCTTTTAGGTTGTGTATTTTCGTACCATAGTTTTGTATTTGTAGCTCAAGCTACAAATAAATGCATTTGCTTGTATAGGCATTAAAATGCATTTTACTCACCAGGTAAAAAAAAAAGTAAAAATCAGAGACCAGTGATTCTGAAGCTAGCTGTATATTTACATACTGTAAATTTTAAAATAAATAAATAAATAAGGAGGTAAGGAAAAGGAAAGTTACTTACTGCTAGAATTATAGGCCACCTAATTTAGAACAGGGAGACTAGTGTAGGAGTGGGAGAGCTGAAAGTTTCTTATTAAGCTGAAAGCCTTATCACAAGGTGAATTGTTATAACTTACAAGGAGTTTATTTAGGCTGATTATTAGAAGTAACACAGCTGTAGTGGATATGAGAAGGAGTATTGGTGCCTTAGTGCAGAGTCACTTTTCTACTTCCAGCTTACTGAGAAGAGTCCCCATGGTACTGACAGTAGCCTGGAAATGCCTTCATAGCTTTCCACAAGTGTCTTCAAAGACTGAGTTTTTATCTGGTCTGGTAAGAATAATCAGCTTCAGTGATCAGTTCAGAAGAAAGTAAACCACTGTAAACAGTTCTGATCTGACCACACAGAAGAGAAAATTGATCTGCAGATAGATGCCTAAAATACATGTAACAATAACACGGCCTGAAGTAATTTTCTTGTCAAGGGAATGGGTAAATGTAGCAGGGAATACTTGGAGGCTCAAAAGAGAGAGTGCTTTTCTCTATGTGCATACATCCGAAGTACAAAATTAATCAGCTTAACCTGAAGGAAACTGGAAGCATGAGATCAGGTTAGGATAGACTGACCATGCCTAAAAGCTGGGCTTGAGAGTAGAGGGTTCCTGTTACTTGAATATTGCTGGTTTGGACTACCAACAACAGCAGAAAGCATTAAAAACCAGCTCAACTCTAGATTTTTTTTTTTTTCTCTTTATGAACAGAACTAGTGTTTGCTATGTGTCTGGTTCCAAAGCTTAACAGACCAGCAGCTTCTCACACTACAGGCCAACAAACTATAGATCTGGCACTAAATACTCATTTTAAAAAATTGGAAGCATTATTTTTAGGCCAGAAGTCTTGTTTAAACAACTGAAGGAGTTTAAGAGGAGAAATGCCTGAATATTGAAGTTTGAGGCAAAAAGTAAAATAAATTTTATGGTAGATCTTCATAATCTTTTGCAGGCTAATAGATATGTATGTCCACACTATCTTTTTAATGCATGATTACCTTGAGTATTTGATGTGCATAGTTGAATCAAAATTAACACCTCCACCATTATATTAGAAAACTGAGGAATTCACAGCATCTCTTTGGACCAGTGTTTGCAATTTGTAAATTTACAGATCTAAATGATGGGCTATCTGGGAGCTTCTTACTTGCATTTAATACATTTGATGTACTGAACTGTTTGTTCCCTTTTTCAGATCATGAATGGTCACATGTTTAGTGACTAGCTGTAGACTCACTCTGGTATGGAAAGTCCATTAAATTTTATGGAAAGTACCATTCCTCTGTACGTCCAGCCTCTTCTGTGTCCCTAGATAAACTATTTCTCTTTTATTCTAGGGTTTAATATTTATTTTATTCTAGGATTAGAATTCTTGCTGTTACAAGTCACCAAAAAGCCACTCCTCCCCTGCCAAGAAGTTCAAACTTATTATACATTTATTTTAAGAGATGGGAAGAAGCTGCCAGGATGGCAGTTCTCAAAGAAGCATATTCAAATGGCAGTTTCTCAGCAGCTTTAGCCAGTTTAATTCCAAGTGCCATGTTTCTACTGCCTGGATTGACCCACAGTTTCAAATACTGACATAAGTAATTTGAAATCCTGAGGAATAATTTTTTTTTCTTTTTTTTTTTTTTTTACCCCAAAGCTATGCCCTCGTAGAGAATTGCAGCTTTCATTGCAGCTCACAAATGTTGAATTTGGGCTGTTTGTGGTTCCTGTCCATATCCATACTTGTCCATACATTCCAGTGATGGATCCAGAAGCCATCAGTTAAGCTGGAGGGACTGCCTGACCGGGCTTACTGCACAGTCACTGGTGTCAGCATGAGGTGTAGTCTGTGTAAGAGGACTCAAAGCTGGGAGCTTGGAAGACATAATGAGCTAAGCTGCTGTCTCAGAGCACCACAGGTGAGCCTGGAGAACTGACTAGGACTGAGAACTGTGAGTCAAGTGGAACAAGGCTGGAGACAGGTGAGCTTGGAAATGCTCATACAAAGGCTGTAATGAGGAAGAAGGATGTTTTTGTTGTGTGATTCTGCCTCATTGCCTCACAACAGAAGACAGTCAGACATCTTGCTATTTGTACAGCAGAATGGGATTAACAAAGCCCCTTCTTAGCTGTCAGTGTGTGTGAACAGAAGGCCATGTGCAGATATGAAGCCATATATTAAATAAGGTCAGTTGAGAGTAATGTTGGTAAACACCACTACAGCTGGGAATACAGCTCTGTGCAGGTGAAGTCTGGAGGTGCCTGATCACAAAACCAGGAACTGTTGAATTTTGGAGAAGAGTTTGCTTTCTGTTTCACCCAAGCATGCACTGACCTGATTTGTCATAACACTTGTCTCCCAAGACAGTCCTTTTTGAGGGAAAAAGAATGGTTTAGTGAGACACAGTAGCTGGCCAGAATAATTAACTCCAACCTTCCACCAAGGACTTGCTGGAGCTGCTGTATTTTTCCACACGCTCAGAGATGCTGTGAGTTCTAAGGGCAAAAACTGTCTGTGACTGTCTCTATTCTAGAAGGTGCTCTATTATAACTGATTTACAACAAAAAACATGGCTGTAAAACATTTAGCCATCCAGTACTGAAATCGACTGCATAGTAAGAATCATGTAATAATGATGTACATTGCATAATGTTGTCTCCTATAATCTGTTGAACCCATGGGTTTCAGACTTTACCAATTCTATTTAAAGTCTTTGGATTCGTCTGTCGCTCATGATAACTCACTGCTTTATAAATACTGATAGCAAGTGACTTGAAAAACGCAGAGTTCACTTCAGATACTTTAGTCACTACTGGGGTGTTGGAAATGTCCTTTACATGAACTAAAGAAACAGCAGCAGCAACAGAAACATCTGGTTTGTCACTTAATCTTCATCTGCATTTTTTTTCTGTTAACCTAAGAACTAAAATTTGTGCAATTGTGTCCAAAATGCAGAAGTGATTCTGCCTTTATTCTGTCTGATGAAAATTCTTCTGCAGAGCTGACTGTTGTGCTCTTCTACACATTTGCCAAAAAAGAGATACTTTCCATAACATTGTTTCCTTCTCAGAATCACAGGATTTGGGCAATAATAATGTTCGTCCGCTGAAACTCTTTTTTTTTTTCCCCACAGCCTAGAGATACCCTGTAAGAAAGCACTATTAGGAACTATTTTCATGTGAGGAAGTAGCATAAAGTAACATTCCATTCCAACCATCTCATTCTATCTCCTGTATATATACTTTTATTTTTGGCATAACTACACACATGAGTTACAGTGAAATAATAAGGGTGTGACATTTCAAGGTAACTACTACATCACAAAACTATTGGTTTGCATATTTTCACATACTGTTAATACCAGGAAGTGTTCTTCCTCTTTCTCCCTTTCACTTTGGGATAATTACCAGCAATTTTAGAAAAAATAATAGTGTAGACAGTGATACATATTGAGAGTAGAGCCTTATTTCTTTACTCAGTTTTACAAAAGTGAAACCTTTTTGTGAATCTGCATTGGAACTAATTTCAACTAAGTTATATTAGGGTACTTACATTGTAATATTTTTCTTCTGAGAAGTACCAGGGTAGGACAAATATCAGTACAGACTGGAACTTATTTTTGAACTCTCACCCAGCTTAGTCTAAGTGGCTTAGATTAGCCTCACTTTCAAGAGAGAAACCATGAGGAGTCTGAATATTGGTCTGCAACTGCACACTTGTGCAGTTATCATTCATCACTTGCAAATACATTTTACCTCACACAGATATACTATCAGAGCCCTAAGCCTCTGGCATAGATACAATTATGCCAGCAGGTATTATTGAGAGGCAGTTTTTGATCATTTTAGTTGCATTTGTTACCATAAAGTGTTACTAGCTGGACAGAAAGATTGCTACTTCCAAATGAATTTAATAAATATTACCCCTCTTTGCAGTCTACCTGCACCTGGAGTTCAGCATTCTGCATTTGGTGGGCACATGCCAATGGCTCTGCAGGCATTTGTGCCTGATAAAGCAGTCACTCTTAATGGTGGATTAGCAATTCCTTCTCCTAATGGGAATTGTAAACATACATGCACGCATTGAATTCTTATGAAACAATATTCGCTTGTTCCAGATCAGGAACTGGTGAGTGCTGGCAGGGTAACAGGTGTTAGACGATGCTGCTGCAGGCTGCCTCCAGCCAATTTCCATTAGGCTCAGATGAGCATGTTGTTCAAGCCAACATTTATTCAGCAACCTTTAGAAGTTGTAGCATATTTCTAAATGCAACAAATAATTTGAAGGTTCTCATAAATTGTCAGAGCTGACGGAGGTGATGATCTTGCCTGTCTTCCCATCCTCCCCATCTCCCTTGGTGCTAACACGAGTCATCGTGTGCCCACACAGCCACCCTGCAATATTCTTCATTTATTCTCAGATAGGTCAGCTGAGTTTACCCTGTGGCCAGCCAGGCACTGGTGCTGGCATAAGCGTGCTGATGGGAGGAATGAGGAGCAGAAAAATGTCCATCTGATCCATTCAGAACTCTAGTACCAGTAAAAAAGTAAAAGACCAGTAAAAATGTACAAATGCTGAGGGAAATGGACTGTTTCCCCAGGCATGTACTGCTGCCTGTAGAGGTTGGCTTCCGTCCCCAGCCACTGTCTTGGTGTGGGCCAGCCCTGTGCAGAGTACAGTCATAATCTGCTGGAAGGGTATGTGGCAACATATCCACATATTGCCAGCTAAAAATAACTCTTCATGTACTTGTAGGGTTTTTTTCTCACCCTTCCTTTTCTGAGCTACCACTTTTCCTTTCTTCTTGTTCTACTGCTGCAGTGTTCATCTTGTCCATGCTACAGTGGGCTGTGAAACAACATGCTAGCCTGATTCTTGGGCTGTGCTCCCTGCCAGCATGCCACATCACACCGTGCCATGTTTCTCTGATTCAGAAAACTTCTGTGTACTCAATTCTTTGTTTTGCTTTGATAGGGGTTGGTTGCAAAAGATGTGAAGAAAAAAGATGTCTGGAAAAATACACCGAAGTACTACTTTGGTAGCCTGATTTGGCTCACAAGTCTGGTTGTTTTTATGCTTGTAAAAACTAACTGCCTTCTCAGCTGCTTTTGTTTTATCTATTGCAAGAAGATCTCACATGTTGCATTAGAAAGTCACATGGAACTTCATAAAGTTATTCTATTAGGTCACATGTAAGTGTCATCTCCTTTTTGAAACAGCTTAGAGTGAACATCCGAGGTGAATAAAATACAGCATGTGACAGATCATTCACATTCATTCACTTCTTTCATAAGAGATGGAAACAAACATTTGTAAAGTGTAAACACATTTTCATACACAGTCATTTCATCACTAGTTTGAAAGCTTGGTAACAAGGATTCTGATGGGACCATGGTCTCACTCATGACACTGGGCTAATAACAGAGGTAATTCCAATCACTAAACCTCTAATTGCAGCTCTAATTGTAATTCTGATGACCTGGAGCACATTATAGAAATAGGTAACTGATAAGTTCATGCTCATTTCAAAATCCTCGCCTAAAATCAGATTCAAAAATCAAAATCTATACACTGTATAAAAACAAGTATAGTTAGTCGTATAACCTTGGTATGCTGTGTATGTCATTTCATCACTGTAAAATGCAGCTGAAAATACAAAGAGCATGAGCAAAACAAACCAGGTGAACTTTAGGGGTGATGGTTAAAATAAGTAGCCAAGAGATAGCCTTTGAAGTGGTATCTGCTAAAATATTGTAAGTAAGGGCCACGATGTCCTCCACAGCTTTGTAGCTTAAGAGCTAAACCAGAGAGTTTCTGTTTTTAGGGCTACCAAGTGGAGACTTTGGTATGTTGCAAGTCTCTTGGACGCTGACAAGCATATGCAGAGAATTCACTTGTATCAGCTTGTACTGCTGATGCAGATGTGGCATGTCACAGGGAGAGAAAAGATTGTGAGTGCACTGTTTAAGGAATACTGATTAAAATCTTTAACACTGAATTTTTATTAAAGGCCTCTGAAGTCAATGTTCAAATCAGCTCTATCTTTACAAGGCACTTTGACATGTCAGAAGCATTTTCCCACTCATTTTAGAAGCTTTACATTCAGCAAGTCATTTCAAGGTCGTAAGAAAATTATCACCTGAGTGTGAAGTTTCACAGTGGGGAATCCAGTCAAACACCATAATTACAGTATTTTTTTTTTTAGTGTTTCCTGTTCCAGTATCAGTCCTACCCTAGGTGGTCAAAGTAGGCAGGTTCCATACGTCTGAAAACTGTTGCCTATTCTTTAACTCCCACAGTAAGTGTAGCTGAATTACTTCTGCTCTTAGCAAACAATCAAGCAAATAGCTTTAAGGATAAGTCCGAACTGTACCCGTCTTGCAATGCAACATTCAGCTTGTTCTCTGCTTCTATCAGAAGGCTACATGCAGCTACAAGAGATGATTTATTCTTAACTACAGGGACGCACCTCTGAAAAGAAGATGTATCCCTCTCTTTAAATCCAAGAGATTTTTGTCATTTGGAAAACATGACAATGCAAAGCGGAGATGTCAGGGCAACTTTACTCATGCCCATGTGCTTATCAAAATCTTGCCATTTCTCATTTTTGGCAGTTTCACAGACTGGATGCACAATATAGGATCTGGTTGTGGAAATACAGTCTTCTGGACAAGCTTTCACCAAATGGAGTAAAAGCCTCAGGTTACAGCCATGGCAGAGGACATTCAGCTGAGTCTTTTTGTAAGAATAAGAAAGCAACAATATCAGTCTGTAAAATGCAAGCATTTCATGGTTTCATCTCTAGACTGCTTAAGAAAATTATTGACAGATGTGAAAGCATACAGTAAGCCAGAAAAACTCTCTTCTTCCAGAGCATCGTCCATGCAGCACAACTGTCCTGGATCTGTAGATCAAACACTAAATTAGTATTAAATAGTATATCTGGATATCTACCATGCTACTCTAGGACTAGGCTGTAGTTTGAATACAGATCGTAGTAAAGTGTGAGAGGGCTAATTATGAAAACTGAAGTTCGTCCTGTGTAGTGAGAGAGAAGACCACAGTACGTGACATAGAAAAAAAAGCTGTATTAGTGAGACACATATTTCCAGTAGAAGGAACTTTGAACAAAACTATGTCTTAGACAGCAAAGCACATAGCACAGCAGATTGTTTTTGCCTCTGTGCTAGAAAGTCTTGGCAAGTGCATTAAGTGGAATGATGTAGGATGGTTCCTGGTCAGGACATATTTTGGATGCTTCCACAGTTCTATTACTTTGCATCTAACAGAGCAGATGTTCCAAAACTGGTGCTATTACATAGTTTCTTGTCCCTATCTTACACACTGAGACACACTGCATCTATCACAGCCATATCTTTACTTTATATTTATTCTTATGGTTAAGCCTGAGTTGTTAAATGAATGCATGTAAACAATTAAGATAATTTTTAGACAGATGTTATTAGTGATGCATGACATATTAATATCCCCTTAGTTGCCTCTACATCTTAGGTTCTGGGATATTGGTTTTGCTCTGGTTCTGATCACTGTGCTAATTCTGGCAATATACTTACTAATCCTTCAACATTCCAACAATATCCTTAATAGTATCAGGCATTTAAGGACATTAAGTTGAAGTTAATGGATTTGTTTCCCCTACAAAGAGTTGTTTATATAATAAAAAGCACTGTCAGGCAAAACACATTCTTTTTTCCAGTAGCTGACAAATCAGAGGGAGTAAAAATAAACCACCTTATTCATTTTAGAAATCTTGCTATTTTTTGAACAAACAGATTCCTTTTGTTATACTCTGATTTTAATGTTTTGCTAGGCCCTGACCAAATTCTTTTCATTGGACTGGACTGATTTTTTTCCCCCAAGAAGTTTTAATTTCTAACAATAGCTTTGAACGGAGTTAAATAACCCAAATATGTAATTCCATGGAGTGCCCTTGTACAGTAAATAATTGTGGTAGCATCAATATGTTTGTGTTACTGCAGCTCTACCATCTGCTTGATAGATAATGTTGTAGGCAAGATCAATGCCTAACATTATTATGTCAGTAGAAACCTTGATGTAATGTAGACATAATGGCCCTATAATATACTTCCTAGGGCATTCCCCAGACAAGGACATGGCATCTATATTATCTTTCATTTGCAACCTCAGCCTGACTTCTGGCAGTCTACAAAACCCCTCTCACTTTGCAAGAAGTCACAATGGGGATTTTCTTAAAAGAATGATGGATTGATTTCTCCCTGATGTTGTCTCTATAAGGACAGCAAGGTGAGTCTCTGTAAGGACAGCAGAGCAGAGGTTTAATGGCATGATGAGGTGTGCTTGCACACCTAAATGGGGCTGCACTTATGCTGACACCAATTGTGTTCCTTCAGGCACATGGTGTAGATGATTTCGGTCATGAAACTGCATAAGAGAGATGGGGAAGACAGAAGGATGCTGTTTTATATAGTGCTGTAGGTGCCAGACTAGCAAGATGATTAAAAATAGCAGAAAGACACAGGAGGTAGGGAATATCTTATTACTATAAGGTAGCTCACTGCTTAAGGAACACCCTGGGCATGAATTTAAGGTGTGTATTGACTGGTAAGATGGAGCATGGTCACTTGTGATACTGGACAGACACTTCAAGAACGAGCATATTCTCTGGAGAATCAGAACCAGCTTAGATTTCAGTGGGAGTGGTGAATCACAAAGAACCTATTGGCATCATTTGCTTTCCAAGAACAAGACCTGATTTTGTCCTGAACTAATCTTGACATAGTCTGAAAAATCACTGTCTCTCATAGCCTAAAATCCACTATGAGGTGTGCATGTGTAAAGAATAGGTATGTGTATGAGCTGAGCTGTCGTAAACTCTGTCAGCTGTGTATATTTTGAAAAGGTTGTCAGTGGCCCACAAGTACCACCCTCCTATTTGAAAATAATACCATTAAGCTTTCCCTAATCTACATCTGTATGCAGCCCTGCACCTCAGAGGAGTTCCACTCGTTGTTCCCTAGCAGCAGTGTGATCCTCCAAGAGGACTTGTGTTTAAGGAAAGACTGGACATGGCACTTAGTGCTATGGTCTAGTTGACATGGTTCATAGTTGGCTCATGGGTTGGACTTGATGATCTCAGAGATCTTTTCCAACCTAATTGATTCTATGATTCTGTGAGTTTTGAGATGAAAAAAAAAAAGGCTTGAAACTTACTCATAATGTTGTGAGATCCTGGGGAAAAGGCCACAAGGCTTTTAACAAGCTGGATCCAAGGAGAAAGGAGATGCATAGTAGCTATTGATTTTCTTGAATATTGCTGGAGTTTTTAACAAATAAGGATGTGAGTGCAAGTAGTGAGATTTTATAGACAGTAAGCAGAGTACAAGGATAACTACATTCCTAGAAAAAGCTTCTTTTGAAAAAAATGCAGATTTCACACCAGACTGCACCAGGGAGGAGAATTCTCTAATGAATTTTTTTTAACTGATTAAAATAAGGATTCAAACACACTTCATCAAATTCCACGTATTTATAATAATTATACTTACTTGATATCATACCATAAGTGGAATTGAGATTACCAAGTATGGAATAGACTGATTGATACTCTTTATTGAACTTTCTAGGTGTGTTAGGTAAAATAAAGAAATTGGCTGGAAAAAAAGTGTTAGAGAGAAAAGATACAACTACAGTAAGTACACCATGTTACTTGGGGGTAATCAAATATATGACATTTCTTTTGAGATATTCCTTGTGATAGAAGCAAATTAGAAAGTCACAGTATACACTGGAAAGGAGAAGTAAATGGGCATGCTTCCCAATTACAATGACTGGGTCTTTTTTCCCCACAAATATTACTCTATGCTTCATTAATAGGATATAAACAGGCAAATAAAGGTTGATGAGGCAGCTGATAAGATGAATACTTTGGCAAGTATTTGACAATTATATTTGAAAATGATAGGCTTTTATAGCCAAGTAATTTCTGTAGATTATCCGATCTCAGAAACAATGAGGAATAAATTTGCAGCACTCACAGCAAAAGATAAGGCGTTGCAGAAATTCATTAAGGCCATCTCAGTAAGGCAGACAGGGAAGAACACACAGCCTCTTACTACCAGCTCAATTCAGAGATACATATCACTGGTGATTTACTACTTAAGGTAATAAACTTATGTCAGTGCAAGTAGGATTCACAAGAATATGTGGAGGTCACAGAGTATAACAAGCTGTAAAAGAGAGAAGAAAAATATATGAAGTATGAAACCTGTAAAAATTATTAAAGTGGACAAATACAGTTCTGGACATGCAGAAGCCAAACTCTAAAATGTGTACGTTTCACCAATGTTGTGCCATTAGGATGTAATTACACTAGCAGAGAGTCTAATAAAAAATCATGTCATAGCACATCAGAAATCTGTATTTGTCAAAGATAAAATATTAAAATTGATGGAACTACCAGCAGCTCATCATAAGTGGTCAGGATTTTAAAGAAATTAAGGATTAAAGGATTAAAGAGTTAACTGAGAAACATACATTCCCAGATAATATCCACTATAGTGTTTACTGGGAAGTGCAATAATAGAAGACCAAACATATTTTCCAAAGTTTAGCCTTTGACAAAGGATCCAAGCTTGGCTCTGCTGAACTGTGCCTTAAAATATAGACCGTCTCTAGGAGAGCTGTTAATTAACATCGAATACTAGCCAGAAATATTTCTTTAGCAAAGATGGCAAAAAACAAAATTGACCCAAATTAATTAAAAACTTTCAGATGAGATTTATGTGCACAACAGCATATGGTAGGTTCAGAGGTCTATCTTTACTGGGGAACCTACCCATATCCCTGTGAAACACAAGCTTTTTGAATTACAGTCTTTCAGGAAAAAGCTGTCATTTCCTCTTTATCCTTTGTGGGCGATATGAAGGAAGAACATGTAACAGCAAAGCAAACATAAAGTGGAACAAGTGTAGAAATCTGTTTCTACCAGCTCTCACATGAAAAAGGAGTCAGCAGGTGCAGCAAGCAGAAGGGAGGAAGAAGTGCCTTTTAGGGATCTGTTCCTTCAAGTACAGTCTTGAAAGGGTTCCTAAGCACTCTCATGACAGTTAATACTGAAAATGCTTGCCAATGCAAAAGGTTGTAATAAAAAATTACAAGGCTAAATATTTTTTCTGTTAATGTCAAGAATAGCCTCACTATCTTTAAGAGTGAGCAAGGACTAGGTTCAAAGGACCACAGTGCCACAGGATAATCCAGGTGAGGACAGAGCTCAGGAAGTGGCTGGTGCAAGACATGGCTCCTAGCAGGGTCAGCCATGGGGTCAGACCAGGCTGCTCAGGGAGGGGGGGAGCCTGCACAGCCCCTGAGCGCTGCTCATCTGTCCTCCTGGGGAGAGGTTTCCTAGTGGCCAATCTTGGCCTCTCCTGTCCCTCAACTCCTCACTGTGCTCCACTGAGAAGATCCCAGCTCCCTGACAGCCTCTCATAGGCACTGGAAGCTGCTGTTGGATGCTCCTAAGGCTTCCCCCTTGTCCAGGTTGAGCCAGCCCTGGTACATCAGCCCACTGCACACGGTGCTGGGAACCCCATGGCATATCCTCCATAAGTCACATCATCAGAGTCTCTCCCATTTGCTGTTGTGTGCTCAGTCCCATTTGAACAGTGAGCTCAGCTATGGGCCTGCTTCCTTAAGAAACTTGAAAAATCCCCATTTTCCCCTTGTAAACACTGAAAAATTTGGGGAAAAAAAAAGAAAATCCAGTGGATAAAAGTAATACATAAAGCCGTATTATTTAATAATATTAATTCTCTGCATATATAGATTTGTATTTGAGGACTTGGAAGCACCTGGCTGAACAGACCCAAAATAATCACACCTTATCATTTCCCATGACAGGTATGATCTGAAGCACAGAGGAATTCAAAATACCATGTTACAACACTGCAGCCCAGAGAATATGAGAACTGCTATGAGATAATAGGCAAAGATAGCTCAGTGGTTTTCCACTGAGAACAGTAAGAAAAATCAGCATTCACTTCAGTGAAGAGTGGAAATGGGCTGGAAGGAATATATCTCAGGCATGTTCAAGGCCAGCTGAGGTGACATTCACGTGAAAAGGAAAAAAAGGCACATAAGCAACAGCAATGTGTTCAATGCTGAAAGAAAAAACACTTAGCAGCCAAACAACACAAATACTGCAATTAGTGTGGCTTGTGGTTGCAGAGTATTACACAAAGTTGCACATTTCAGAATCTTATGTAGTTTGAGCTGCATCAGACGCTGAATTTGCTGTTGTGTATCTGTGTGATCATGTGCAGCAAAGGTCTTTGTTATGGTGCTGTCACCCAAAGAGGAAACAGAGGAAAAGTTGTAGTGTGTCAAATCCGAGTGTCATTCTCAGGTGCAAATTTAATAAAACAGCCTCTATATTAAAAAGGATGTGTTGATATGAACAAAGGTGACAAATTCATTGGTAGCTTGTAAAGAGTTTATCCTTAGATTACCTTGATTTGCACACAGTTTGTTTACTACAGTGCAACAAAAATTTTGTTGGTGTGAGGTATACACTGCAAAGTCAGAGAAGTGTATAAATTAGCACATCAAATTATTGGAGACATGTATTTACACAACTTTCAGGTGCTCAGCATGTGCATTAGACACCTCTGTTTAGAGGTAGAGAAGTGTAGGCAGCTTTTAATGGAGAGCAGCTAACTGTAAAATAACCTGGGGTATACCAGTCCACAGACCACCAGAGTGGTCCCGTGCCCATGGCAGATTTGTAAGGAGATTGAAAGCAGCAACAAAAGGAGTTGGTCTTATGCTGCTGTCTGCTGCTGCAGTGATGCCTGTCAGCAAAGCATTAGGAGAAAAGTTTATAAAAACTTATATGCTAATAATGGTACCTATGAATAATTGTAGTGTCCCAGCCATCTTAGGCACATATTTCACTTAACAGTGGTAAAGGAAAAGAAAGGACACACTTCTCTCTTTACTCAGTTAATTTAGTCCTGTCCAGTCTTGTGAGAGGCTCCTAGGGGGACAATTGCCAAATATTTGCAATTGATGGGCAAACAAATACCATCTTCAGAGGGCAATAGCGAGCTTCTCATCCCATGCCATTGTCAGATTCCCAGGCATATTGCCTTGTAAGGTGTTTGACCAATATTTATTTACTTAATATCTGTCAACTTCACACCCCAAGTCAGTTGTCACTTATTTGATTTACATGAAAGAGATCCATGTTCTTATTTTGTGTATATTTAGTATCTATGAAAGGGTTTGGAAAATTTCCAGACTCATCTCCCAGTTCCTGTCACTTGACCAAAATTAGATCACGTCTTAAGAAGGAATGAATTATTTGTAGATATTTTTATCATTAGATTTCTCCAAAAGTGATAAAACTAACAGCTGATATGTTTAGTGAACAATTTGCACTGTGCTTTAATATCCATTCTCATTCCTGTTTTCAGGCCAGTGGACAATATAAAATTGTGTAGCAAGTCTGCTCATTTTTTCTTCTTTTATAAAGCTTTAAATTTCTTCCAATTCAATTATTTTATTTAATATAATATTATGCAAAGTGGCCTTATAACAATTACTATTTGCCAAACATGAAATTTTTTTATGTTCTTTATGTGACATACCTTCATTAAAAGGAATGAAATTGTAACACTTAAGTCTTAAGTATTATTGGAGTCCCATAAATTAAAAGCTTTCAGAACTAAAACAAGTTTAAGTTAATGTGGAAGTCACAGAATATGAAATCTGAACCTGCCATTTTTTCCCCCAAGAAATATCTACATATTTTTTGGTAAAATAGGTACATTGCTTTGTTAAAGAGTTCTTGAGGTTCTAAATTCTTGGGCTTGAGCCTTTCCTTTGCTTACAGTTTTTTAAGTTATTGGTGATGACAGTTTTTAAACTGTGCAAGCAGTACTGAAACCAAGCTATAATACTTCACTGGAACTTTCTTGAGGACAGTTATTTTTATTTATATGTATTTCAATGGAAAATCACAGTTGTCACAGTAGATTTTATCTATGGCAAAAACCAAATTGTTGATTTCAATGGTTTTGATATATGGGTTTGTATTTTCTGTTGTTTATTACAGAGTACATTAGAATAATTAAATACTGATTTGTCAAATAGTCATCTGGTGTTAACGCAAAAATTGTAGTGCTACATCTCGGAAAAAAATCCTTTTTATATTAGATAGTACTTATGTAATGTGAAAACACTGTGAACTCTTAGACCTGTAAAAATCTTGTAACCCAAAGCAGGACATTGTTATTGTTTGAATCATCCAGCAATGACATAGTCAAGCATTCATATATCTTCATATTTCAGGTAATCATTGTTGATTGCTATGCATTCTGAAAACATGCCAATAGCATACATTTGTGATGATTTATAGTCTCTTTCTCTCGCACAAAAACATACACATATGGATGCACACATCTGTACACACAGACTCCCAGAGAAATAAATAGGGCTGTTAAATATTTACGTGGAACTCAAGAGCAGGAAACAATTTCCTAGATTGAACTGTCAGTTTTAGGCATTTGAGTGCTCATTATTCACTGAGTTAGTTAGTTATTAATTATTTTCCTCTCTGGAGTATATTTAGTATATTTAGTATATATAATATATTTAGTATATTTAGTATATATAGTATATTTAGTATATTTAAACACAGAATCTAATTATATCTGATTATTATCAATTTTATTTCTCTCTCCTCCTGGGGCAAGACTGTGTCTTTTTATTTTTATTTAGAAAGAAGATAGAGTAAGATGTAAATGCAAACACAGAATACCTATCATGCTTCTCTTTTGCCTTGTGACTGTATTAGCTACCTGTTTCTTTGCAAAGCCCCTCAGAAAAAATAGAGATACTTGAATAAAGTTCAAAGAAAAATTCCTTGTAGAGATGGGTATTGATTAAAGCTCTCTAAGTGTATTTATCAGTGCCACTGAACCACAATGCAATGGAAACTCAGCTAATGTATAGAATAAGCCACTGGAATTGCAGAAGAGCAATTTATTTCTCTTCCTCCAAAATGTGTTTAAGGGCATCATCTTTACAACACAGCTGACAGTCTGCTCCAGCTTGTTACATGTGATCTAAATGTACTTGTGGAATAAAGCTTTACACAGCTGTTTTTCATTTGCTGTGTTGGCATTTTGATATCTGTATAGTTCAAGCAGACTTCATGTTTTTAAATCATTACTGAGAACCTACCAGAATAAACTGCTTGCAAGAACATATACCTAACATGAAAGAAACCAGGCTTGCCTGGATCCCAGTCTGCATTTTTAAAGTGATTTAGTGTATCAAAGCTTCTTGATGGCTGTTTTTATTTAATTTCTCTCATATTTTCTCTTATGTTTGGTTCTTTCTCAGGTGTATGCTTCTGGTACGACAGGATCTCTTTTGTTCACACGTGCAGGGAAAAAAATCCTATTAGTTGCTCCATGGTGTTAGAACAACACTGTGGAAAAAGCACGTTCTAGGTTTTATACATGCCCTACTTCACACAGTATTTCCCCATTGCTCAATCAAGTTCTACAGAGCTATTGCAATACAAGCAATAAACAGTAATAACCAAGGTATTGTAGCACTTTGGGGTGTCGAGCACCTTAACTTTCATTAGAAACAGGTTGAATATGACTGGATTAAGGCCTAAATGCTTTAAAAAGCTCCTGGTACCATTCAGTTGCTCAGACAGGGATTAGAACTACTGCAGGCAGTAGCAAAGTGGTAAATATTGACTCAGCATTAAATAAAATCAGTTCATTGAGGTGGAGTGTACAATATGTGGTGGAGGAAGAGTCACGAGGAAGCAATATTGCTCTTGGGCAGATTAAACAGTGTACACCACAAACCCACATGCTATTTCAGGAAAGTCACAGTCTTCATAAAACACAGTGACACTTTACACACTTAACAATCTTTAAACAAGGAAGTTGCATGCACTTTTTTTTTTTAAATCTTAATTGTCAAAGCTCATTTTCTTGAGTTATAAAACAGATGGTACTGATGAGCAACCCACCACTCTTCATTATGTCTTAAAATGTGCATGTATAAATTTTAGTTCCTGTCAACCATTATGTTAAAAAAATCCTACAATTTGTTGTTTATAACATGGAGGATGTTTCAATACCATTCTCTCCTATAAAAACACAAGCACTCTATTACCATATAAAGAAAAACAGATGTCATACAGGTGATCAAGTAATGAGAAAGACAGCAATTTTAATAGTTTTTTTCAAGTCCCGTAACTGTGGTTTGTTCCACCCAAAATCAGTAACTGCAATGCCATTTTCTACTCATCATATAGGAGTCAACTGCAAATCTACTACCAAGCTGAAATGTTAGTATTTAATTTGTCTCAGCACCTTTATTAAATTTTATGTTTCTACAGAGCTATGAATATGCTGTTGAATGGTGCAAGGGATGTGCAGTAACGCAGAGATGAACCCCACTTCATTTGGTTGCTCTTACTTTCTCCCTCCTTCTTTGGGGAATAAAAACAATACCAAGAAGGTAATATTAATTTTAAAAAAGCATGTATACCTAACTGTTCAGACACCCTGCATTTGTATGTAGGAATGCCTGATCTCTGTTAGTGAAATGTAGCAAGCAGAAAAAGAAACAACTTGTGAGCTGCATACCACTAAATCTGCTGGCAAAAGAACAAAAAGTGGGGCTACCTCACAAAGTAGCTGTGAGATATGAGGGGGTGTATGCATTTGAGGGGAAATTGTTAGTTCCACTGCAACTGGAGAGAAAAATGGGGTTTGTGTTTTTCTTTTCCAATACTAGAATGGCCATCTGCTTAAGTCTGTGTACATGTATGGGGAATAACCAAACCTCTGTCTAACCAAATCCTCCTATGAGGTTAAAACCTAACCATAAAGAACCTTAAAGAGATAAAAGACTGAAAAAATAGCATAAAATTACTTTATTTTTTCAGGCTAGCTGTTGAGCATCCTAAGGCATTTTAAAGGCCTAAATATAAACGTCTGTATGCAATAGACTTGTGGAGATATGCTGATACTGAATTTGGAAACATATATATCCAAGCTCTTGATATAAACATGAAAGGAACACTAAAGTGATTGCATTATACCTCAGGTAAGTTTCTTAAGGACACATATAAAAGATGCCACCCTTTTAAACATGATATGGAAAACATGTACCACGTGAAATACCACAGAAAGTTCAAAACATGTAATAGAATATTCTTCCATAGAATAGACAGATAATATGAATATTCATTATATGAATATGGAGTGTCCATATTTATTTACATATAATTTAACATTTCACAGTAAACTAAAAAATATAGTATTTATTATTATACTCAACTTGAAATTGGCAGTATATCAAAAAAAGAATAGGCTTACTGAATAATTAAGGTTTTATATAAAAAGGACAAATACATACTGGTAGATAGTACTTCATAATGCCTATTTCAATAGCCTTTCATGTGAATTTCAAGTAACAGACCATACACGAGCAGCCTACTCAGAGCTCAGTGCCAGCAGGTGAGTTGTCAGCAGAACTTCTCCAAGGCCAGACTGAGTCTCCTAGGTCTACACAAATAACTGACCAACTAAATGGCATCTGTATTTGGGTGGAGAAAGGCTGGCTCAGTCATTTCCAGGATACCAACTATTGCACTATGGCACAAAAAGTACCCTCTGCACATGAGACTGATGACATCTGAAAACTGACTGATGTATCTGGGAATTGTCACTGTTTAGCATTTGCAGCAGGACAGGACTCCTACATGACATACAAGATCACTCTCATCTATGTACCACAGAGTCTACCACTGGATATTTTGTGCAGCAGCTCTCAGAGCTCTGCTCCAGTGCAGCTCCCTGTCCTGGCAGCAGTCTGCTGGGAAGCAACGGGGGGACCCACCAGGGCCACCCCACCACCCTCACTCAAGAGATGAAGTTCAGCTCGGCATTCTCAGCTGTCAGGGATCACAGGGTATTTTATAAATACACAGGGAAGGAGTGGACAGTTATGTATTATCCAGCAGTGTTTCCACGATTTTCTTAAAAAGTAGCTTTAACCTCAGTCTGTGAAATCAATACAAAACCCTGAATATGAATGGAAATTTTAAAAGCCTATTAATTGTTATCTGTTAATTTGCAAGCCTGAAGGATCTAGTAATGGTTGACTTTTACCTTGGAAACAACTACTGATGATACTCTGAGCTGGAACAGAAGTATCAGCAAAACCCAAAACCCCCGAAATTTAATAAATGAAAACATCTTTACCAATATTTTGTAAAAAAGGTACCAGTCAGTATAGATCTTCCTCACCAAGTAAAAGGTTACATCAGATCACTGAAGTGAAAGGGGATGTACTGCACTGTACAGGAGATGTGACAGCAACATTAGCTGTTATGAAATGTCTTTCACCAAATGAAAACAGTAAAAACCAAATGAACAAACAAAACAAACAAACAAAAAAACAAAAACAAACAAACAAAAAAAACCCCAACCAAATATCACTCCAACCTTCAGGCTACAGATAGAAAACACAAGCTACTGAAGACATGAATAAAGCAAGCTTTTTGCAAAGAAAGGTCTCACAAAGTGGCCAGTTGTTGAGAACCTCACTACTAAATGTCAATGATTACATATTTATGAATTTCACATTTTCCCAAGATGCCATGCTGTGTTTTGACTCTTTTTACACAGTTAAAAGTCACAAAAGCTCAAGAAGAGAATCAAGTACTTCTTCAACTGATTTCCAGCGTGAGCACAGAGAGAGAACTCCAAATCCTAAGGAGATCAGTACAGGCTTTTTAGTCTTGATCTCACTGAGGTCTGACTTTTGCTTTGGTTATTCAGAAACCAAAGAAATCCCACAGAACGATCAAAGACAACAAAGACAAGGTCAAAGAGTATATGAGGTGGGTTATTCCTGTCTGCAGTGCATTGGTTTTTTTTAAGGAAAAAAAGATAAAATATATCAAGAAAAGGTATGTTACCTTCCGGTAGCTCATTATTAAGAAATAAGGGAAGAAGAAGAACATTTTCTAGCAGTGCAGATGAACTCTAAGCATGCCTCTTAAAATGCCAGCTTCTTTCAAAGCTGCCTGTATATCACTGACATAAGAAACCTTGCTGCTGTTAATGAGTGACTCATGGATGTTTATTGCACAGAAAGAACAGAAAGCATGTAATTGTAATTCTGAAAGTGAAATAATTTACATATATACATCAATTTTCTACTGAATTACACTGAAGAATATTGTTAATATGGATTTGCTTTGCAGATGTGCAATTTCGAATTTAGGAGAGACTTGTGGGAGTATGATTTAAAATTGTCATTTGGACTTTCTTCAGATACTGTTAGGGAAGTACAAGCAGGATTTATTAATGAAATGTGTATATGTATATACTTGGTATTGCTTTATGAAGCATTCAAAGACCTCAGTGTTATTGAAAAACTAATGCTTTGCTCAATAATCAAAAAGTAATAAATTGTTTACTTCTAAGCCCTTCTGTGCATGCACAAATACTGAAATTCTGTCAGGTTTTCAGAACAGCCACAGCCACTGTATGTTAAAATACCGGATAGTGATAGCCTTTTCTATGTTTTGCTCTTCTGATATTGAGAATATTTTGTATAGTGCCCCTTAAGAAAAATGAAGGCAAGGGCTGAGTGAGCATGCTCAGGAGTTGGGAATGACAGGAGTCATCAGCTTGTGACAAGAGCTGCAGTTCCTGGAAGACTCAAAGAAAGAAGATTTACTGAGGTTAGGGGAAAAAACAATGAAAAGGAGCTTGTGATAGAATTTTGTAATCCTTTAGGTAAATTCAATGCCTATTCCATTTTTTAGACTCCTCTGCATGAAAGGTGAAACAAAGGTCTTTTTAAAAGAAAAAAACATTTACTGAGAAGGTGAGAAAATATGCAAAATTAACAAAAAACATAGAAAACACTTTTGTAGCTTGTTGAGCCTTTTTTTTTTACCTTCCAGAAATTGCCAAGTTTTCAAATTCTGAGCAAACCAACCTCTGTGTTTTTCTCAACAAGATGATGTATAAATACACTTTTAGTTTTACTGAATCATTTTAAGTTTTTCTCTTCAAATGCCAGTATCCAACAGTGCATTCGCTTTGACATTAAAATAAAATATACAGTAGATAATTTGTCTGCAGCTGAATTCACAGATGTTGTGCAGAACTGAGAAAGGGCATCAAAACGAGGGACATGTGCCCAAGTCTCACTGCTGGGGGCTGTCCTTGCCATTCCCCAAGCTGAGAAGTGGGAGAGGCCCAGCAGCAGTGTCAAGAACCAGCAGTGAGGTGAGGTGTGAGATCTCCTGCGCTGACAGTGCACTGCTGACAGTAGATGTGGGAAGGGAAAGGTAGTGCCCCATTCCTGTGGGGATGGGAGCCAGGATATGGATGTATGTGCCTGCCAGATCATTACATGGGCTTTCCCTCTATCCACAGAGGAGAGAACAGAAGATAATGTCTTTTCTGTTATGAAGTAAGCCAAACATATTAATCTGAGTAGTCACAAAGACCAAATCCACTTAAGAAGGAAATGAGAAGTTCTGTATTTTCTTAGCATATCAGCGTGTTAGGGTGTGCCAGTTGTAAACATGTCATATTGTGTTGTACTTAGATATAGGTTAAAAAGTAGTTATCAATTGCAGAGTAAAACTCTTCCTTTCATTAGTTTAGTTGGTGTCCTGAGTTTCCCTTTTTCCTGAATTCTTCATCTTCCTCATACAGAGGTCTGGGATGGCTGTCTCCTGTTACCCTATTCTCTCATCATACTGCAAATCCTATGTGATTTACAGTTGTGGATTGAATAAGGCTTGAAAAGCCAATCCAGTTCTGCAGCATCTCTGACCTCTTCTGTCCAGTGTGTTCCACATCAGTCATTGTGAGAAGAAGTCCCAGCTAGCTGCAACTGTGAACAGAGCAGTTCACAGTCTGAGCCCAGAAGTAGCTGGTTGTGCTACAATGGCAAATAAGGGCCTCTTACTGTTTCAGTCACAATTCACTTTCTTGCCTAGAACCCAATGAACAGAATTTCTGTTAACTTAAAAATCCACTAAGGCTGCTTCATGAGATTCTACAGCTGGCAGAAGAATAAAATCACTTATCAGTGATCAGAACTCCTAGTAAGGGTAAGATTACTATTCATTGATAGGATAATTGGATAAGCTTTTTTATCCTTTGTCAAACAAAAGTGATTATGGTGATAGCAGTTTATAACTACTGTGAGAAAACCATGGCTCTTTGAAGGAACATTGATATGCATAGAGTGACAAACTTGATGGATTTTTTCTCCTATCAGGAGATTTTAAAAAATATAGGAAATCTTTAATTTATTTGCATGAATTATTGCAGCAAATTATGTTATGGTGAGATGCTTTTCATTCTGCTTTTCAAAGGATGCAAGACTTATATTTACTAAAATGACCTGTAAGACACAGCACTCAAAACGGTATGAAATTGATCTTGCTTCCACAGAGACTGAAAAAGTTACAAAAGGAAAAAAGGCATTGCCATGTACAGATACATAGTATCATCTTCCAAGTAGCGTGGAATGTGGTACACAAAGTTATGCCTAACATTGTGAAATTATTTTAATTATGTATAATTTCTTGAAACAGCTGGTGGGCAGAAAGACGCTCTAACAGTTGATGAATTAAAATTTTACTTGGGCACTGTAATTTACTAGGGAAAACATTATCGATGCTGAAGTCCCTAGGAGAAATTTACGGAATCCTAAAAACTAGTTACGGTGGAAAAAATATATTATAAAGTGCTTTCAGTGTAGGAGAAAGAATGACCATGCTGTGTCACAATGGCGAGACACTGTCAGTCCATTTGGTGGTGAAGCGCTACTGAAATGGTGAGGCAGACGAGAAGAGCCTCCCGCCATCCCGTCAAGGAGGTCAGACTGCCTGGTGCTCTCGGGCCCACTTGAGCTTTCCTCGTCTCGTTGAGCCAAACTGGCCTCCACCAAAACCGCTCTTAAACTGCATGTAAAGCAGCGCCCGTCCTACCCTGCTCCCTTTTCCTCTCATTTTATGAGGACAGTGAAAAGCCCGGTTGCCTGCAGGTGATTTGATGTTCAAGCGAGCCTCGGGGGACCAAGCGCCCCGTTGCCACGTGCTTCCCATTGTCGCTGCCGCCGAGGAAGCAGCGGCTGAGCCCCTGCGCGGGGGCTGGAAGGGGCCGCGCTCGGGGTCACCGCTGCCGGTGAGTCCGCTCCGTCACCCACCCCCTGGCTCTGGCGCGTCGGTCCCCTCGCAGGGCCTCGGCCGCAGCGCTTTCCACAGCTATTTTGACAGGAAAGTCAAGTTACTTTAGCAGGGAAGTCAAGTTCCCCCATCGCACACAGAGCCCTCGGCCCGCCCCAGGCACCGCGGCGCGGCCGGGCATGCGCGGCCCCCGCCCCGCCGCTGGGACGCGCCGCCTCCGC
>NW_020884907.1:1754409-1824553 GCF_003945725.1 Corapipo altera
CCTGTGGGTCGCGGGCCCGGCGGTGGCGGAGACCCACAGAACTTGCCCGTAGGGGCGGCCCCGGCTTGGCGCTGCCGGCCCGGTGCCGGGCAGGGCGCGGAGCCCGCGGTGCGGGCGGGCGGGCGGGCACGTGTGGCTCGCAGGGGCTTTGGGGCCGCGGCGATGTGGTGGTGGCTCTGATAAAAGATTACATAAACGGCGGCCGGGACGTGCGGCTCTCGGTGCAAGGGAGTTTCGGCGCTGGCGTGCGGTCAGGGTAGGGGGTTGAAATCTTCAGTGCGCATAGTTGGGGACGGTGTTGGAGTACCCTGCCGTGGTGGTAAGATTTTCAAAGCATACTTGGTCTCCCTGTCGATGTTTGTGCTTAGAGTGGAAGGAGAACACTTGCAGTACGTGGTAAAGGCCAAATGCTGTATTAGTGTGTGTTTTCTTCCCTTTCACTTTTGTTTTGTAAACAGAGTTATGTTGTTGTGTTCTTCTTCCTACCCTTCCCTCTGTGTAGGCCCGAAAAGGAATGAAATAAGATGCAGCAAAGTTTCTCAGGGCACCACATTTTGAGTGCTTTTAACCTTACCTTTCATGGCCCCACCTTCAGCATGGCATGGTTTTCAGTTTGATAGGGGAATGATAGCTAGAAATGCAAGAATTAAGAAACTTACGGTTTGCTGTCCTGTCTGGAATGTGCAGTTAAATTCATCTGGCTACTTGTGGCTTTGCTCTCAGGCACTGGGGCGAGGAGCTCCCTTCCCACGGTTAGGCTGACAGTGAGAGTTCCTCTGTCTGCAGCATTGTCCGGCGATGTGCTTGCTTCCAAAAAAGTGGATCCTATAAATAAGTTCATGTTGGAAGATTTCTTAAACTACAGCAGGTGGGACTTCGTATGCCAATTGTGCCAGACTCTCTGGTTTTATGTATCCAGAAATTTCATCAAAGACCCACCAAAGGTGGTGGGACACTGTTTCGTAAGACACAAGGAGGTCTGCTTTACAGTGAAATGCTAGTAAGCCTTCAAAGTATGTTCTCATAAGTTTCCCATTTTGGTTTCATTCTTTTTTTGAGGGAAATCATTTGAATCATTACTGTCACTGAACTCACTTTCTACCTGCTACAGCCCAACTTACCAAAAGTGTTGGAGTTCCCCAGTGGGTAAGAAGAGTAGGAATCTCTTCTTGAGGAGAAAGGCATGACTGGGAAGTGCAGTTTTCAGTATCTGCTAGTGTGGTCTTTTTTTTTTTTTTACAAGAACTATTTTCACATAAATATAGTAACAGTGTTTATTAATGTGTAATAATAATGTTTCCCATAGGCTCATTCATCTTCCTTAGTTTGTCCTTTTCCCCAGAAGGTTATTAATGGATTTCTTTTCCTCAGATTTAAAACTGCTAACAGAAATATCCTTGAGTGCTTCAGGGCTGTTTTTGTTGTTGTTACTCATTCTGTACTGCTGTTTTAAGTTAATGAGATTGCTGAGAAGGATTAAGTGAAAGGTACTGAAACTAATTTCTGCATTTTGGGGAAGAAATGATGGACTAAACCTTTAAAAAAATCCAAGAAAAAAAATTTGACAGTTGTTTTTCCATGTCTGAAATTATGATATAAGCATTAATTAGTATAAATACTGTTGACTTAGATTTTAGAAAAAAATCCAAACATGTCTGACTTCTGTGCTTCATGTTAAGCTTCTGTGCTTCCAGTTTTCATGGCAGAGAACTCATGAGAGTTGATATTTCAGGGCTATGTACAAGTGGGGCACGTTATCTTTGTCCAACAGGAGAACTTGGTCCATAATATTTTGATTTTTTAATTTAGTATACGCTATGCTTCAGAATATTTTCTGATGCGCAGTACTGAATATTTGAAGCAAAATACTTAAGATATTACAGTTTTAAGCTAAAAATATCAGAATCTTCTCTTGACCTCTGAAAAACTAGAAGCAAAACTAGTAAAAAAATGCCTGTACCCGCTGAATTGTATGCACCTTTTTGAATATGTGCAGTTGTTTTAAGAAGGTGTTTGAGATATTTGTTCTAGTGGTGTATTTGTTCTAATGGTGTACATGTTTGTTGTTCTGACCTTGGATTTCTAGGATGTGAAGTGTAAAGTGGAGCATGACCTTCCTTGGAGAGAACACTTGATAAGGAGTCTTTAGTCCATCTTTTATTTATATATAGAAAAAGACTCATAATCATCAAGTTATAAGCATGCTTGTTGTTTATCTGTGGAGAGCAGGCAGTAGTAACACATGACACACTAAATGAATGAGACCTTGGCCCTCAGATGTCAGAATTTAACTGTTTATATCCTCCCACTGAAATTGAAATTGTTTTATTTTCCGTGTAATTGTCCATGGTGGAAGACATCCTTCGTTTATTCATTTCAGACCTGAAATATTAGAATAAAAGTTTAAAAAGTTCATGTAGTTCATCAAATAGGATTTCTCTGAACTAATTATTGCTGAAGTTGTATTTAAATTATTGGATGACCCACACTTTTGTGATTGGTTGGCTTTGTGCATTTTTACTATTCAGTTCTGTTTCTGTAATATTTTTTCTGGTTTTTCTTTTTGGTTTTTTTCCAAGTAGCAGAAGATGGGGGAGAAAAATGACTGTGAGCAATAGCAACTTTAAAAGTAAAAGTCCTAAGACTGATAAGGAAATGACAAAAGAGCAATTGTTTGTAAGGGTAAAAATTTGTGAAAGAAAGATTAATTACATGGATTATTTTAATGGGACCAAAATATTTTCTTGACACATTTCCTCTCTCTGTGAGATTAAATTAATTCTGGACTTGAGACTTAGTTTGTACGATAGATAAAACTATGAATTTAACATTTGAAGTTGAAAAGCACTTGAAAATGGGGGGGGGGGGGGGGGTGGCAATTGATAGCTTCATCAAGACCACATCAAGATAGCTTGGTCAAGACTGAGTTTTTCAAAGGTATAAAGATTTCCCAATTTGCAGACTTTTTTGATAAATGAAAGTAGATTTTGTGGCTCAATTAAATTGTTACTTGTCTATCTACAAAATACTTAATACTTGTATTTAGAATTCTGCAGATATCTGTAGTCCAGAAAATTAACTGAGTGATCGCAAGGAATTACGCTGTTTACACTTGCTTCTTGATTGAGATTTAGTGAAGGGAAGGAAACCTTTTTGAGATTTTTTTTTAAAAAATAATGTCCAGTTAAGCTGTTATGGACTTGCAAAATTTACTGTTTTCTTAACTGAATTAATCTTAAAAAAAAAAAGGGGGGAGGATAAAATTTTACACATCAGTGAAAAGTGGAGTTTCATTGAGACACGATTGTAAGTGCATGGCCAATCAATTTGCTACTTATATATACTATAATAAAGTATTGCATAGCTTAGAAAGTTGAGGTTTTTTCCAAACATGATGAAAGAGTAGTTCTTAAAATTTAATTAAGTATCTTAACAAAAGAATTTATTTATTTTAAATAAGATTTTAAAATTGAACACTTAGACTAATGTAAGTTGTGATGCAAAAATGAGGATGGAGAGAGACCACACCAAAAAAGACTAGAATAATTCAAAATGGCTGTGCTTTTTGATTTTGACCATTCTGTGCCAAGGAAAAAAATACAGCCATTGTCACAGTATTGCCTCCTCATAGATTTATTTGCCTTTAATTTTTGTCCTGACTTCTGCTGAGCTGTGCATTATATTTGTAATCTGTATGTTCATCCGCTGTGTATTTGCCTGGGTTTATATATATGTATTACTTTATAAATATGTATGTGTGCACACACATACTGCTGCATTCATCCATGGATAATAGCTGGCAATTAGGTGTACTTGTGCCCTTCCTGTAGAAGATGTAGGTTAAATAAAGCTTGCACAAGTTGTGCAAGGTAATGTGTCAGTCCTTATGTAGCTGTAGCAGAAACTACAGCAAAAACTTCTGTCAGTACATAGAAGAAATATATCAAGAAGGTTGAGTGTAAGGGAAATAATTGCTTTAGAGATGCTGTGCCGTGTCAAGACCCGTGGTTATTTGCTTTCCTTCTGTTGAGAGTTCCAAGTACCAGTCTTGGATTTTGAGTTGTGTATATCAGGCTTTCATTTTAGAAAGAGATCAGAATAGTTCATATAATTGTCTATGCTATTATCTGTTAAAACTCAATGCTTTTAAACCACTGTTATTGTCAAAATATCTGTTAATCTTCTAAGAGGTATTAATTTAGAAATAAGAGCTGACATTGGATTAAAAGAATGCGTAGAATTTGTGTGAAAACCCAGTACTGCAATGCAAAATTTATATTCACAGGCCTGAAACATCTTTCACTCCCTTATTTCAGGCTTGTTTTGTTATGTCAGCAGAGAGATCCATGGTCATGCAGCTTGAACTAGTTCTATCTTGTTTATTTGTGTAACAGAAGAACAAAGCATTGTTTAATAAACATTCCAAGAACATGATAATATCACATTATCTGCTTGTCTCATTGTGCAAAGACAATTTTCTTGTAAATGTTCTAGGGCGTTCTTAAGGTGAAAGGCTTTTATGGTTTGCCAGCATTAGACATAGAGGTTCTGCTTGTTTTGAAAAGTAATCTTGAAGTTTTTATATTATTATTATTATTTTTTAAAATACATATTTGGGAACTCTTTCCTTGTTCAACTATATGGGAGCTTTTTGTGCTCCACCCCTACCACCAAGGGCCAAGTAATGTACACAAAAGTATGTATAAAATAAATTCTTATAGTCTAAGATTGCTTCATGCCCCATGCATAATAGAAGACTACAATTACCTCTTTTCTCAGTTCCATAGCTTATAGAAAAACATTAGCTTCTGTCAAAATGAAAATGAGTGACGTGAGCTGTCCTGGATAACTCTTGCTGTAAAAATTAGATAAAGTGACTGGTAGGCAGAATTCATTTTTGTTATCTCAGAGAGACTGTTGGATTATGGAAGTTATTCCTTACTCCTGAGTACAGTCTTTCATTATATATTAAGTTAATATGAGCCGTACAATTTCTGTAGTGAAAAAAAAAAGAGTAGAATTAGCCCAGTAGTTAATTTTGTGGACTTGCTTTGGAGAAATGTCTTTATGGGTTACTACTGCTTCGAAACCTCATTCAAAGCTGCAGTCTGAGATCCAGTGAATGTGTAAGAGGATCTGACATCTCTGCCTAATAGTCGAGTTGCAGAAGGGACAGCAAAGAACCAAACCAAGGACACCTTGGAAGGAGGGGAGATACTCAAGCTTCCCTCCTAAAGTGTCTGGTTAGTGTGAGATATAATGGGAATGGTGGGCAGCAGTAGGAAAGGGAGTTTGTTGCAGTTTCATTTGCCAGACAACTTAGTCACCTTCTTATTCAGACACTTTTTTTAATTGTAGTGTGTAACCTCCTTATTCTCTGCATCTTTTGCCTTTTGTCTTTGAAATTGTGGTTCTCCTGCAGGCAGATATTAACTAAACATCAAAAATAACCTCCAAGCTATTATCCTTCTGCTTGGCTGTAGTTATATTTGGAAGCTCTTTGAAAAGGCTTTTTTTTTTCCCTTTCTGTCTCTTTGGGAACAAATCAGCTCTACAGGCTTAGGAGCTAGTCAATGATTCTGCAGCTTATTGGGCATTGGAAAACCAATGTGACCAAGAATTATCTAATCCCTCTGAATAGACTGATGTCAGAAGTGATTCTTTTTTTTCCCTAGAATATCCAATTTTTTAGATAATATGGAGAAATACCAGAACATAAGGGTGAATGGTTGTATTTTTCTTCCAGAAATAAGATTTTGAAAGGACACTCCTCTCACCCCCACCTTCTTACAAGTGAACTTCAAATAAATTGTTAGAACTAAGAACTACTAGGATGAGAATATACTCCCTGACTTTTCATCAGAAAATTCATCCCCAATTTGACAAACTTTTTTTTTCTAAACACACAGCATATGAATTTGGGCGAGAAATTACTATTAAATATAAAATAATAGCAATGGTTCAACATAGAAAAAGAGAGGGGGAGTCATAGCTCTTGACTTGTGTTCATGAAGGGAACATTTTCAAGCAACAGCAGGTCTAGAATACGTCTTGCATACCTCTTTAAGCTACTGTTGTCCATCACAGCGCGATTTAGCAGGACCTAGCCTGGGTTCTGAGCTTTGGGCAGCACAATATGAGAAGGTTATAAAGCTATTAAAGTCCAGAGGAGGGCTACAAAGATGGTGAAAGGTCTAGAGGGGAAGCCACATGAGGACTGGCTGAAGTCACTTGTTTTTTCAGTCTGGAGAGGAGGAGACTGAGGGGAGACCTCATTGCAGTCTACAGCTTCCTTGTGAAGGGAAGAGGAGGGGCAGGGACTGATCTCTTCTGTGGGGTGACCAGTGACAGCACCCAGAGAAATGGCAGGAAGCTGTGTCGGGGGTGTTGGGTTGGATAGTAGGAACAGATTCTTTACCCAGAGGGTGGTTGGGCACTGGAACAGCCTCCCCAGAGAAGCAATCACTAGGCCTGAGTGAGTTCAAGAAGCGTTTGGACAACACTCTCTGGCACATGGTGTGACCCTTGATGAGGGTCCTGTGCAGGGCCAGAAGTTGGACTTCGATGATTCTTATGGGTCCCTTCCAACTCCGCATATTCTACCATACTGCTTTAAGTCCTTGTTCCTGATACCCTGATAAATATATCAGTTCCTCAAGACTCCACTGTATAGTGTTTCTTACTGTTACTGTGGCGTTCTTTCAGTACAAAGTGCTAAGTGTACTCAGGACTATTTTTATATGCTAAAACTGGTTGAGTTCTCGATCCCCTTAAAATGGTTAGTTTCTGAATTTCAGGACTGCTGTTAGTGGTGTGAGTTGCTGTAAGACCCAACTGCAAGGCAGTGCACCTGGTTTGGGGCAACCCCCAGTATCAATACAGGCTTAAGGGTGAACAGGTTGTTGCCGTGGGATTTAGGTGCTGAAAAAATCTCCTGAGCAGTTGATTAGGGGTGAGATAAGAAAGGGTTTATTTGCCAAGGCTAAGATGTTACAAGACGCACACCCCTGTGCCCGAGAGGTTACATTTTATAATACCATCCATCCAATCCCAGATGTGTCCACCCTGTGGCCTTGACTCTGGACCACCCCGGGGTCCACCCCCTTAAAATGGGTCTGGGGTGCATTTCGGGACCACCTACTTCATCACCTTCATCATCATCAGAGCACAAAGGGTACATAGTTACCTAATTCTTGACCTATTCTGTGGTTTAGGCCCAGATATGCTGTTCTGTCAACAATCTAGGCCTTGCCTTGACAAAAGACTGAACACTTCTGCTGTATTCAGAAGTAGGGCTGATATGGGGAGCATAGAATGGGGGAAGAGGGTTAAGGAATGTATAAACAAGGGTGCTGGAGGGAAAGGGAAAGGAACAAGGGACAAAGAAGGGAGGGTTTCTGCTTTTAAAACCTACTTATAAAACTTACAAGTCTTACAAATATTAAAAAATAAAAAACCATTAGGGGCTTAAGGCATCAAGGTCGAGAGCAGCCCTGCCGAGAAGGACTTAGGGGTGTTGCTGGAGGAGATGCTGGATATGACCCTGCAACATTCATTTGCAGCTCAGAAAGCCAGCTGTGTCCTGGGCTGCATCAAAAGCGGTGTGGCCAGCAGGGCAGTGGAGGTGATTCTGCCCCTCTACTCTGCTCTGGTGAGACCCCACTGGAATCCTGTGTTCAGTTCTGGGGTCCCCAGTACAGGAAGGACGTTGACCTCTCCAAGCAAGTCCAGAGGAGAAATACTAAGATGACTACAGGGATGGAGCACCTCTTCTATGAGGAAAGGCTAAAAGAATTGGGATTGTTCAGCTTCAGAGTGACCTTATTGCAAGCGCCCTTCCAGTTCCTGAAGGAAGCCTACAAGAAAGATGGAGAGAGGCTATTTTTACAAGGACATGTAGTGACAGGATAAGGGGGAATGACTTCAGACTAAAAGAGAGAAGGTTTAGATTAGATGTTAAGAAGAAATTGTTTGCTGTGAGGGTGGTGCAGCATTAGAACAGGTTGTCCAGAGAAACTGTGGATTCCCGTCCCTGGAAGTGTTCAAGACCTTTTTGGGCGGGGCTCTGAATAACCTGGTGTAGTGAAAGATATTCCTGCCCATGCAAGGGGGGTTGGAACTAGATGATCTTTAAGGTCCTTTCCAACCCAAAACATTCTGTGTTTCTATTCAATGATTGTGGTGGTGTGACACTGTGTGATTTCAGGCTTGCCTCTGAAGTTAGAAATGGAGAGAATCAGATGTGAGAAGTATAGTAAGTCTGTGAAGTTCTGATGAGGCCTAGAGGGGCATACAGCAGAGCAGGTGGGCTTCATAAAGTCTTTGACACTTCTGTCTTTTATATACATTTTTAATAAAGCCATGTCTATGTTTCTTTGTCATATCTTTACAGTGAAACACTTTTTTTTTAATAGTATTTGTTTTCCTTAAAATTGCCTCCATACAGAATGCTAAATTCAACAAAATGGCTTAGGGAAAATTTGTTTATATGGTAATTCTGAATAACCTTTTTCTGGTGAACTATGGACTTAACTAGTGAGTCACCAGGTAAGATGGTTTTTTACTGAAGAAAAAATGTTCAGTGATGAGCAGATCCAAAATTCATGCCATCACAATATGAAAGTGATCACTTTAACATTTGAATGAAAATTGCTACTAAATTTTCTCTTTCAGAGTGAGTTTTTAATTAGATTGCTTTGGAATCTGCAGTTTAGTATGTCCATTTGTAATAAATACTGCTCTTTCGACAGGAGGAATTATACTGCTTGAACCTTTTCTTGAAATTGAAGAGGGGACAGGACAGGAAGGGGCTCAAAAACCTGACCAATAATAAGTGATCATAAATAAATATATAGTTGTATTTAGTCTACAGAATTACAGACAGCATTTTCAGTTATCAGGTTATTTAAAGGGTCCTGGTATTCTGCTTATTGCAGTGATAGCTGAATATTGGCTGAGATAGTGATCACAGTGTTCTGGGTAAGATTGTTTTGTGAAGCATCACTGCACCCTTTGTGTAGAAAAATGTCTTTGGAACAAAATCTCCGTATTTTTTATTTTATTATTTATTTTAATGTTTGTAATGGTACTGTAGTCTAGGTCAGGCTTGGTAAAAGTACTCATTCATATTTCAAATTTGTAAATCTAGCATTCACTTTTTCTGCTTTTTTTCAAGTCAACACTTTTTATTTAATATACTAGATATTAGTAGGGTTGGTTGTGATGATCATGGTAATTTTTGTCAGTATCTGGAGATCTTCCTTCTCCAGAGTTTGTGAGACTGCTCTTAAATCTTTTAGCCAATCAAAATGGCATTTTTGAGCCTTTTATCATTCTCTTGTTCTCTAACAGAACACTGTTGTTTGTGCTCTTAATTTTGTTACTGCCTTTCTAACTTTTTAATGAATGTGCATTCCTTATTTTAGACTTTCATCCTTGAATGTTGCATTCCTGTGCTAATTGGATGATTCTGCTCACTGTTGTTTCCACAAGTTTCTCCAGTGTTTAATGTTTTTCTCCATTTTAATCTGTATTTAGTTTCTAATAAAACTTCCAAGAAGATAGGAAGAAATTTTGTCTCAGACATTGCAGTACTCAATGAACTGGCTCTGTGAGGGTGTTAGAGACATTATAAATGTAAGAGAAAATAAAATTAATGCAAGTAACAGGAGACTCAAAAAGTCTGAGAGCACAGTTTTACTTTTGTATAACTAACCTTCATTTCCATACTAAATGCTTTTTACCATTTTAGCTCCTTGATTCTATTCCCTCTTTTCAAAAGTTTCAAAAATTTTAAAATTTAAAAAGTTTCTGTCTCCAGTGTAAGAAATATATTACTTTTTCCTACTTTGCAAGAACTTCCTTTCATGCTTTTTCTTCTAGAAGTTTTTATAACTCCCATCATTTTTTTGCCTTTTCTATCTGGAACCCCTGTTTGCTTGTTATAGAAGTGTTCTGATGCACTTCTAAGCATGGAGAAAAAGTCCTTTTCCAGTACTATTGCTTGATTTTAAACTGTAGACATCTATTATCTCTGTAAATACTTCTGTACTTCTGAGTATATTGTGTTTTACATGGATAGGATACATCGACCGTGCTGTTTAATTCTTCACTGACATGCTGTAAGTAGCCAAAGTTTTATTCTTGTTTCTTTTTTGAATTTATTTTTTTTTTTTTTTTATTTTAGGCATATGCATCAGGATGTGATATTGTGGTACTAGGGACTGACTTTGAACGATTACAGATAATCCCTGGAGCAAAACATGGAAACATTCAAGTGGGATGTGTGGACTGCTCAATGCAACAGGGGAAGGTATGTAAACCAGTGTTTCTAACAGTGTTCTAGCAATGTAATGTTAAGCACCTTCTCAGGAGTGTGGATACTTGCAAGTTAAGGCAAATACACTACAGGGAGTAGTAAAATGGCTGATTCCTTTCTGTCTTGTAGTAAGCAACAGAATGAATGTAAAATGGATATGAGATTTTAGGAGATATGTAGGACTGCACAGAAGGCTATAGATATAAGGCTGCATAGAGGACATGGCAAGAATTTGGCTAAAAGATGACTGAGTTGGAAGCGAAGGTAATTTATTCACTATGGCTTTGAGCTAATGGGCATGTTGTTGACGTGCTTTGGCATGTTAGTGGCTGGCAGCAGATGAGTGCTTCTACAAAAATCACTTTCAGATCATCCAGAAATATGACATCTGTTTCCAGCAATTCATAAAGGCTTAAAATTGCTATTGAATTCTTAGCTTTTCTTTTTCTTATGTAGGTAACCTTCATCAGAAATGTTGTATTTTAGGCAGTGTTGGGTTTCAAGTCCATTTAACAGAGCTCTTTCCTAATTTTTCTGTCAGAGTAAAAAAGAAATAACCAGGTAATTCTGTCCATTGGCATGTCAGTGGGATTAAGTATTGACCAATTCAGTAGGAACTGGTCTGAAGTGTCTGGATAAATATTTGCTCATATAAGAGGGGTTTTCTACCTTTTTTATTTCTTTAAACCTGTCCTAGTGAGGAAATAATGTTAGCTTTCTTCACATTACTACAAGCCTTATGAGTTCATAAGAGCTTTGATTAGGTTCTGGTGTCCATCTTGAGGCAAAACCTCTGATGGAAACCAGTTCAAGTTTACATGTGAAGTCCATGCTAATGAGTCCCTAGCCACTCCCTGTTCCTGCTTTTTAGCAGTTGAGTGATGAACTCTTGCAATGGTAGTGAAGGAACACAAATGAAAACGAGGAAGATGTTCTTCTCTGTGTCTCTGGTATCTCATAGCCATAAAGTCTGCCTGGGTTTCTCCACTGGCTGCTGTTAACTAGAAACTTGGTTTTTGAGTTCACTGGGCATATATTAAGAGATGGTGAAACACACATGCAGATCACGCATCACAGTTAATCATAAAAAATATTTCTGTAAATTTGCAAGGTCATCTTGACTGCATGATATTAGTTATTTATGCATTTAAAGGACAAACTGTCCTTGAATTGTAAATTAACACATGTGAATATATCATACTATAAGGCTTACTAAGCTTCAGAATTTTTTTGTTTCCTGAGTAGACTTATGAGGTCATGGTGATTCTGCAAGTCTGTATTGTTTGCTGTCAGCAAACTGGATGTATTTGCAGAGTGCTGAAACACTAAGCACTGATTGGCTAGGAATTAGCTTATTGACCAGACTGATCAGTGCATTTCCAGTTCACTGTTGTAGGGTTGGAATTTTTTCTTCCACCTTTTTCATCAGTACTGACACACAGATTTCTCTTTGGTTTACGAAACAAAGTGTTGGACTACTGCATCACTCTCAGCCTCCTATCTTCAGAGAAGTACTCCAGCTCTCTGACCATTTTTGTGTTCCTTTTCTGGATCTGCTTCAACCTATTCTTGTATTCCTGGTGCTGGGAACACTGAATGTGGTACTCAGGTGGTGTCTCACTAAAGCAAGGATTATCACCTCCCTCACTCTGCTAGTCACATTCTTTTGGTGCAGCCCAGGACACAATTGGCTTTCTGGGCAGCAAACCCATGTTGCCGCCTCATGTACAATTTTTTGTTCACCAGTATCCTCCGGTCCATTACTGCATGGCTGCTCTCAATCCTTTAATTTCCCTAGTCTGTGTTGATAGTCGGTATTGACTGACTGAGGTGCAGGACCTTGCACTTGGCCTTGTTGAGCTAGATGAGGTTCACATGGGCTCTCTCCTGAAGTCTCTCATGGTCCCTCTGGATGGCATCCCTTCCCTTCCTCCAGTGTGTTTACTGCACAACACAGCTTGATGTGGTCTGCAGACTTACTGAGGGTGCACTCAGTCCTACTGTCCATGTCATTAGGAATGACTGTAGTGTCCTATGATGCAGTAATGCTTCCCTGCATATCTCATTTCTAATAGCACAACTTGGGACTACTATAGGCTTTTATTTGGTGTCTGAGTAATTATTGTAGTTTGGGAAATTCTTCAACAAGTTGTCATTATTTCTTTTGGCAACATCTTCTCAGTGAGGACTAGGCCAAGTGGCTGTATGATTATGGAAGCCTATGTAAAGTTTTAAGTGTGTAGCAGTTGCTCTAGACACTGTAAGTTTAGCATTTTGGAATGCTAATGTTCATTTGTCTTAAAAACCCACTAAACAATAAAATATGGAAAAAGTGTCCATGTTTGCTGTTGGGTGTGGAACAGAGTTATTAGAGAATAAAAGAGTAAGTAAGGTAATTAAAAGAATTAGAGAAGGAAAATATTAATGAGATGGAAAGTGCCTGAAGAAACTTTTTCCTTGCAAATGTGATAAAATTACTCTTGGCATTTTTGGGTCAGGCTGATGTTTAGGTTGTTAGTGTGATAGAAATTTATTTAACTATCTGCTCTTTTAATGCAGAGGTTTCTCTTGAAGCTATAGATCTATGGATTGTAGGATTTGAATGAATCTGTACGTTTGTACAGATCATGTACATCTGTATTTCACCACCCACCCCCCCACCATGGCTAGACTTCGCGAATGAAGATTAGGGAAAGGTCTCTACCTGTGTTTGACACAAGCACGCTGGTGGCTAAAAAGGCCAATACGAGACAGGCACGTCCAGTTGCAAAAGGCACAGCAGAAAGACTCCTTAGGTGGTAAATTCTGCAAGGCACGATTCTTTCTGCGTTGTCTTTTCTCCTCAAGAGTGATCCTGTGTGCGTTCTCAAAAGCATCGGCAGTGTTATAGATGGTGTGTCTCCAGACCTTCCAATTGGAGGCCAGAGTAGACCAGTTATGTTGATCAACATGGCCAAGGCTGAGATGTTGTTTCAGGGAGTCCTTGTATCTTCTCTTTGGGGCTCCTCTCATGCGGCAGCCGGTGGCAAGTTCACCATAAAGCAAGATCTTAGGGAGGCGGTGGTCCTTCATCCTGGAGACGTGTCCTGCCCGGCACAGCTGTGTTCTCATCAGCATGGCCTCAATACTTGTGACTGCTGCTTGTTCTAGAACAGATGTGTTGGTCACATAATCTGACCAGTGGATGTTTAGGATTGTAGGGAGGCAGCGTTGATGGAAGCATTCTAAGAGACACAGGTGGTGGTGGTAGATGACCCATGATTCAGAGCCATATAAGAGAGTAGACAGCACTGTGGCTCTGTAAACACTGATCTTTGTACTTTTCTTCAAGTGTTTATTTCGCCAAACTCTTTTTATGAAGCTTTCTGAAGGCACTGTATGCCTTTGCTAACCTGTTGTCTCTCCCTCTCTGTCAATCTTACCATCCGAGGAGATGAGGCTGCCTAGGTAATTTAATCTGTATTTAAAGGATCTGTAAATAACGATGAGTATGAAAGTTTATTACTTTTTTTTTGAAAGCTTTCGTGGTTGATATATGACTCTGTTTATTGTTTTTAAAAGAAAACTATGAATACTTTCTAAGTCCGAATTTTACAGAAATAGGTACTTAACTCTTACAGCATATCATAACTGTAGATATTCTTTTAACAGCAAGCACCACTTGAGAATGCAGGATGTTCATTTTGCATGATGTATGCAAACTCCTTAATTTTTGTAAATCTGTATTTCAGGTAGTTCTAGGTAACATTTCCTCGTGACAGCTCACTCAGGCTCTCTACCTGACGTCTTTAGCATACATTTGACTTGTTTAGGCTCTTCCTAACAAGTCTTTTAGGCTTGCTTTTGTATAGATATCTTGTGATCAAATACTCTTAATTTTGTCCTAATACAAGTTTGAGATGGCTGGTAACCACTGATAAAATAAGTCTTTGAACTACCAATTAAAGCTGACCATATTGCAACTTTTTTGGAAATATTTTATGTTAGCCTTGAATAGTAGTTCTGTTTGCAGTTCTCTGCATTGGGTGTTTTGCTTGTGTAGTTTGGGTCTTCTGAATTAACTTTTTATGAGGCAGCATGTTCTAATGCTGGGGAAGTGCACAAAAGCACTGTGAAGCAATATTGGTTCTGTGTTTGAGAAGGTGAACTCTGCAGACTCTTTTGAGTCTTTATGTAATTTAATATGGAAATAATATTGCTAATAATCTAGGGTTTTTTTAAAGAAAATCTCATGTCCACCTATAGTCTCAGTAGTTCATCACAATCAATGAGTAAGGATTATATTTTTATTATCTACACTAGTTCATGATTTTAACCAGATATCCTTTTTCTGTTATCAAAAGGAAATATGGATATGAGCTTCAAATTTGTCTACAAGGAGGGTTAAAAGTAAAATCAACCATTTGAATTTTATTCTTGTTCAATAGCTTATTTCTTCTGTGTGTGTTTTATGTACATATAAATATAAACTGCTTTAGATTGCAGCTTCTTATGGAAAGGTGATTTGTATCTTTGAACCAGTCAGCCTCTTGAAGCAGAACAGCAGTCATCATAATGTAAGTATTGCATCACTCCTTGATTTGTTTGAGCAGTTATAAAGCCCATATCATTTTTCTGGTTTGCTTTAAAGTTGAAGATTTTTTCGATATCTTCTTTTAATGCTAGAATAAGGTGGTTCTTGGGAAGTGAAAATGGTGGGATAAGGACAGAGACCTGTTATTTGAAATAGTTTTAACAAAGAAGGTTTTACTATATTGCTTCGTAGTACTTATTTATGTAGCCCTGCAGCTCATAACTGAAATATTCTAGAACTCAAAAAAACATACACAGCCCTGTTCTGCAAATAGTGTAGCCATTACAATAGGAATTCCTTTTTCATGTGTTTTACAGTTGTTACTTTAACTTTTGCTTATTAAACTACATGCTTTTGGCCAAATCTATAATAGTTTCAAAAATCTGTGGCTTTTTTAGAATATCTGACTGAATGCTTATATTTCAGTGTTAGAATGTTGAATAAGAACAGTATTTACTCAGCATAATTCAGTGATTAACATCCAGAATCTTAGTTTCTAAATAATAATACGACTTAGAGCAAGTTATTTAGCCATGCTTCTTACATGAAGAGTAATATATAGTCAGAAGCATTAGATTCTAATTAAAGTCAGTTTGATTATATGAGAACTTTGACTTGCAGTTGCTCAAAGAGCTTCTCTCTCCCTTTTCATGGATTTGATCTCTCCATTTGTATTAACAAATTGTTTATATGGCCATCTAGTGGATTGCCTTCTTTGTACTAACAAACTCAGTCACGTGATTCCTGATGTATTTGTAAGTTTGTGGTATATTATATATTAATTAAGTAGCTGGCATTGAATATATAAATATATATAATGATTTATATAACTGAAAAGCAGTGGAATAAAATAATGGTAAAATGTGAGTTGCTAAGCTCATACGAACATTTTAGAAGTACTACTCTCATTTTTGGGCGTTGGAACCATTGAATCCATCCTGAATGTTTTTCTAGGCTGGTAAACAGTACACTTAGCTTGAAACTTCAAAGTTAGTGTAGTAACTGTAGGCAGGAGAGGAAGCACTCACCATCCATGATTTGCTTTCAAATGTGTATAATTGAAGAAATATTCTGTTACTTCATTCTTTCAGTTAGCCTCTCTGCAATATTTTGTTCCAGGTTATTTTAAGATTGTGTCTGTCTTACATTTACCAGAATGTACAGATTCTTAAAAAAACCCAAACCCAACAAAAAAACAGCTAGCTTCAGAAATGTTTTGTTTAGATCCTTATTAGCAGATACTTCTTTCTGTTTTCTGCCAAACTTTGAGAGATTGAGCAGTCATATTTTAACCTTCACATCTATTCAATGTGATATTTTTGGGCTGGGGGATGATTACTTTAAAATAGTCTGTCTTTGAGAATTAAGAGAAAAACATGTTGGCTCTTAATATTATTTTGAGTAATGTATTCAGTTTCTTCTGTAATTCAAGGCATAAAATCTTTGCAGTCTACTATGGAAACAGACCACATAAATGTTTTGTGAATTTAATTCTCAATATGTTCCAGTGAGTGAACTAAAAACTAAAGATAATTGACTGTCCTGTTGTATATTAAAAAAGAGGGAGAGGGAGGAGGGAGGAACAATGCTGTATGTTATCTTAACCTTATTGAAACCCTCTAATTCAACAATGGCATGGATATCAAACACCAGGTGCATTTAATACATTTCATTTTTTATATATCTTTTCTTTGTTCCAAAATAAAATTGCACTTCCCTACTGATGGTTATTTTATGTATGGAAGTTTTTTCAATCTATATTTTTTAAGTAGGAAGTTAGAAACTTCTATATGTATGGTCATATTAGTGAAAAACTATTTTGTTTCAAAGACAGAATGAATGAATTTTTATTAGATAAGCAGTAACATATTTTAAACATCTGTCATGGTTTGAGATAGCCCCAAAATCCAATTCCCTAGCTCCATCCCCCCTCCCACATCTCAACCTAATGTGAGATGGGTTTTTTTTCCAGACAAAACACAACCAGACTCAGAATGGGGGAAAGGGAATATATTACAATGACTGTACAAATAAATACTATAACACATTATACACACGATCACAACTATCTCTACCATGACATATAGTATTTACAAAGGATCAGATCTCTTCTCCCCTCCAAATAAAAGTCCAGGAGGGAAAGAAGGACAGATCCCTTCCAGTCTCTCAGGAATCTCTTCTAAGGCAGCAGGTCTCCTCATCTCATGCATGCAGCAGTAACTGGATTGTTGTAGCTGGATCTCTGTTCAATACACACAAGGGGGTCTCCAAGCCCCTCAGCTCTCCTTCGGTCCAAGCGAAGGCCTCACCTGTGGGCTGCCAGCAGGGACCAGACTCGCGTCACCACAGGTATATCACGAAATGCAGGGGCATCTTCGTGAAAGTCCCTTCCTCGGGGGATTGAAATTCCCCTTTGCAGAGCTCCGTGCTCTGTCTCAAGGCTGCTAGCTTAGCAGCAGCAGCAGCGAGGGGGGCCAAGGTCAACCCCCCCCCCCCCCCCGCATTCCTTCTCCGTCCCGGTCCAGCTTCCCAGGACGCCTTTGAGCTTCTTAGCTCCTCTCTGCAAGTGCTGTAGCACTCCAAGGCTCTTTCAAGCAAGAGTCCATCATCTTCCTCCTTCCAGGAGGTCTTAAAGGAGTTTGGGGGGTTTGGTACAGTTCCTACCCCCAGAACTCTGAAGTTCTACTGCGGGCTCTCTCTTCTGCTGCTTCCTCCGGTTCAGTTCTTATCTGTCCTGGCTCTTATCCAGAGTCTCTGGACACTGCCACCGCTTCTGCTCTGTCTCTGTAGCCCCCAACTGGGGCTGGGGGGGGCCCCAGAGGCCCCGAGGGGCTCCGGGCCCCTTTCCTCGTGGCTCCTACAACATGGCTACTTCTTCTACCAACCAAACTACAACCCTTCTCTTCCGGTGCTTGTGATATGTTTACATTTCTGCAGGAGCGCTAATTGGGCAGAACTTCAAAACTTCCAGGGGTCTCCACCCCTGGGGGTTACCACTTTTTCAGCCTCTGGGGGAAAACAAGGTTCAAACCACTACAACATCCTTCATAAAAGTTGGAGAATGCAGTGAAGATGTTTTATTTCTATTATTAATAGAAGGAAGTGTTTTCATGCTCATGTTTGTGAATGCTTAAAATTTCAGGTGCTACATTATCAGTGGCAGAAGAGTGCTCAGATCACACTGGAAGCCATAGTACATAATCTAACATGGGATCCCACAGGTAGGAATAGAATAAAAGAAACATCTGTCTGTTTGATGCTAATTTCTTATATAAGTTTTACCATTCTTTAAGGGACAAGGAAAAGATTTTTGTTTTGTCCTAGCATGATGGAGAACACCAAGTGGAGTGAAATCTACCCTTTGTCACTTATTACAGGAGAACCAAAATACTAAGTGCATCTATATGGTCTGACTTGATTGTTCTTGTCTCAGCAGTTTCTAATGTTTATAACCACGGATTAAATGGCAGTGGTTGTTGAGAAAGAGGAGAGTCTACAGTAGGTGTTTCTTTTAGGCAATTGCTAAGATTTGGTTAACTTTCACAATTTGAACTGTAGATGCTCAAATGTACCAAAAAAATCTAGAAAAGGTATATCTGCCATATTTTGTTTTACAGTTTCAGCTTTCCAAAACTTTTTTCCTCTTTCTCTTTAAAGAAGTCTATATCTTCCTACTCTTTTTGGAGTTAGATTATTATAAATATTTGTTTTAGGTACTCGCCTGTTGACTGGTTCCAGTTGTCTTCAACTTTGGTCCAATGTTCCTTTGGAAAACCCTTCTGACAATGACAGTACAGAAAGAACAGATATTGGACTTGGAGAGTGGAGATGTATCTGGCAATGCAAGTAAGAAATGCATTTAAAACCAAGTCATTCCTGCTTCCTTGCTTATTCATACCTTTCAGATAAAATATCTAATGTAGTTCAGTGAAGTTATATTGCATGCTGTTATTTGATAAATTTGATGTGTGATAAACTTGAATTGTGTCTGCCTTGACTGTGTGATGTTTCTTTCTTCTTACAAGATCAGTTGTAACTGGTTTTGGGGTAGTTCGTGTTCTTAGGCAGTTCTTCAGTTATACTGAGCACCAGTAAAATATTGAGGGGAGTAATGATGGAGGGGTATAGACAGATGCTCACAGGCCAATATGGTCAGCAAAATGTCCGCTTTATTAGAAGAAAGACACCTTATATACTGCTTATGACACTCAGTTCTTGTTCACACTACATTGGATACATAAGGAAAACATACTTTGTTGTCCACTGCTAATTGGATCACAACAGATGATCATAGGAGATGAGAAAACCTGCCAAAACTCCTCCTTGGCATTTGGCAAAAAGCCACCTTTGTTCTAACTTCAGCTCCCGCAGCCATTTTAACTAACTGTTCACACTCAAATATGCTAAAGCAAGACTCATGGAAATGCAAGGGAAATTGTTCACACAATCTCAGTATACCGACAGGGGGGGTGCTACTATTGAAACTATCCCAGTAGACACTGTTCCTTGTACAAGAAGTAAGGTGAAAGGTGCACAATTGAAAATTATTGTACTTGCAGCTTTCTTCTGTGTTCTGTGTAACATCTCCCTCCTTTCACACACCTTTTACTGTTTCTGTGTTATGGATATTTGGAACAGTCATGCCAAGGTTGATACATTCTGGTTTACTGTGTCTCTCTCTGAATGCTCTTCTTGTATTCATGTTGATTTTAGTATTTGCGTCTGTGTATTGGTAGAACAGTTTTAGTTTAATGCTTCAGTTTATAAGATAGTTTAAATGACAGTCCTTCCTGCTATAGGAAGACTTTTCTAGTATCTTGGGTGCACTATTTGCTTGGAAGCACTGTTCACTTGGCAGTCTCCTAAATGAGTTTCCCAAAGTGGCTGGCTGGACGGGCTCACCTGAGGTTATGCTTCATGAGGCTTTTAGCATTGCTTGGGCAGTTCTCTGGATGAACCAGAACATCTTTTTTTTAATCATTCAGTTGTTTCTTTTTCTCTGTAGTTGAACTTTTATCAAGGATGTGTTTAAAATCCCAAGATCATCCAAATGACAACTGAAAAATTTCTCTTTGCATACAATGAACTTTCTAAATATAAGAGGTTGAAGATTTACTCTTTATTGTGACACCTTTGGTTTCTCATCTTTCATCCTAATAAGGGGAGAAGTCAGTCTGCAGATGGAATGCCGTAGGGTATGGCTTTAGAATCTGGGGTTGTGGTACAGTAGTCAAGATCATACAGGTAGTGCTTTTCCTCTGTCTCTTCTATAATATGTTTTGCATTTTTGTCAGGTATAAAGACTTACAGAAGTCATCTTAGCTCTCCACCTGTTTTCCTCTTTAAAACTTTTTTAAAGTTTTGTTCGAGGCAGAACTAAGTGTTTTCTCCTTTGAACTAGTAGGTCCTCGGAAGGGTCAACATAACTTGCCTTCTCTGTTCACCTTTTATGCCTGTATGTTTTCTGGCATTTTTACTGCAGTTAGATTTAGAATAGGTTTTTCTTAAGGGGTGATTTTGTGTTACTACTCTTTGCCAGAATAATTTTTAGTGTCTGAAGGAAACATTCCCAAATGTCTTTGTATTTGCCCGAGTAGGAGAATTTTGCTTAAACCCAAGTGGATTTCTTTGATACATGGCTCTTGTAATTGCCTTGCTGTTGTTACTGCACACAATAAATGCATCATGCTTTTGTTGACCTCTTGGCGAACTTAATCCTTCCTGAAAATTAGGACTCAACAACTTGTTATATATATCTAATAAATTCAAGATGAAAATGTACACTGCATCTGTGCTGCACAATTAAATTCCTGTATGTACTTGTTGCCGTTAACAAGCCTGTCACTTAGGCAACAACTCAGTTCTTCAAAACCTGTAAAAGGAGCTCATATATTAGTATTTCCAATTAAAGTAAAACACTACAGAAATGAACCACATAATTAGGTTTAGAATATTTTAATGTGGCATCTTGTATCACTGTGACCATTTGTGTAAAAACTACTTTCACATACTTCTTAACTTCATTGTTCTTTTTACACCTTTTTGTTTTCTGGAGTTGTAGGACGTATAAGAAATGGAGCTGTCTTTCAGTTAAGTTGGAAGATAATATGGGACAACAGACATTAGTTTGAAATCCAAATGATTGCAAAATGGAAGTAGAACAGTTTAATTTGTTAGCTGTTTTTCATTTATGATATTTTTGAATATTGGATACTGTATCACCCTCAGGTTTTCTGGTTTTCTTGTGTGACCACAACAATATGTTGCACGTGAGTTTACCTTCTAGTCCTTTTGTACTTTGTTAAAACTTAGTTGTGTCACAAAACACAATATACACTTGTATTTAATAATCAAATGACTTTCCTAATTTCAAGGAGAAAAAACTTGTTTAGAATTCTAAGAAAGTTCTTAAAAATTTTTTTCTTTCTGTCTTTTTTTCATAGAACTGCTTCTCAAGTTTGTTTAATGAAATTCTCACCAGATGGGGAGTTTTTTGCAACTGCTGGAAAGGTAAGCTTTTTCTTTTCCTGATGGTATTGTACCAATTCTGATAAACTATTAAAGCAAACAAACAAAACCACATTTTAAAAAAAGGCACCTATTTAATTAAAAAATTCTTTTTTTCTATTTTTGGTGTATCTGGCTATGCATCTTTAAGTTTTAGTAAACAGGAATCTGGGAGAAAAGCAGTTTGAAGTAGGGAGGCAACACACTACATATTCTCAGCTTACTATTTTAAAATACCCATTTTTACTTGGTACCAAATTATAAGACATCAGAAAAAAAAGAGTTGGGGAATGGGGGCAGATCTGTGGATGAGATCGCTGCTGGATATCATTTTAGTGAGGAAATACATTCAGGATTTCGCTATTACTGTGACACCATTAATAAAAAAGAGCTCTCTCATATGCTTTTGTGCAAACGTGTCTGTATGGCTATTTCTGTACATAGAAGAGAATTCACACTCTCCTCTATAGGTATATTCAGGCATCATTAATGTCAGTGTTTGGGACCAGTCTCAGAGTTTACTTCTGTGTGCAGCACTGGGCAGTTTTAACAGCAAAATAAGCAAAAAAAATTAACGCAAAAAGTCAGTCTTGTCTTTTCTCTTCCTGAAACTAACAAACTAATCTTTTATTTATACTCCAAAACTTGTTGTTGAGGTTTGTAAGAGAATAATGTCCTAAAAAGTCAAAGCAGAAAAAAAAAAATCAAGATTGTGTGGAAGATAAGTGAACAAACGTGACAAGTACATGCAAGAATTTATATCACTTGTTAAGGAATTTGAGTGAGATTATTCTGCAAATAATACTATTGTCTTTATTTGAGGGGAGAGTCACACTGCCATTAATCAGAGTTAGAATAAGAATGTCCATATCCATCTTGTGAGAATTTATGGAATTACCGAAGTAGATTGTGGAACAAACATACTGACTTCAGGTTATTGTTTTTAAAAAAGTAACTGAAAACAGTATAAGTGGTTTTGCACAGGTTAGCAGATGCAGGTAGGCATTGAGTCTGTGCTGCCAACTACAGAACCTAGCAAAGGCTGCACAGTTATTACAAAGGAAACGAAATGCTAGTGTGTGAAATTAATTGGGGCAATGCAATTGCTAAGGTTAGTGAAAACCTGGTTTAAGTGTCACAGAATCCTGAGCAGTAGTAACCTGACTGAATGAGTTTCAGATTGAGGAATGAAAGACAGTTTTGCAGTCTGGTCTGGTCTGTCTTGGAAGCATGAATGAAAAATGAGTGTGTACATGTAAAGAATGGTTAGAACAGTATTTAATTTAGTAATAGAGTGTGGAACTTTGGTGTTTGGATCATAATGTGCCTTAATACATGCTTGAAAAACAAAGATTCAAGGATGGTTCAGTCTGCAAATGAACCTTGCTTTTGAAAGGTAGTTGTTGTGCATATTTTCATGATTCACTTATGTGCATCAGGAACAGGTGAGTAATGCATATCTTGATTAGTTGTGTTTGTTTTTTGCTTTAAACTTGCCATTTCAGGTCATCATGCTTGCTCGGAAGAGTAACTTTTAAGGCATTTGCTATCTTTAAAGAAGAGATAAAGATGTAATAAATCTGTAAAATAACCTAGATTTCTTTTTCTAGAGAAACTATATTACAACTGACTAGAAGTTGTAATAGAGTACTAGACTTCCTTGATGATAAATTATATTCTGTATAATAACGAAGAAGCAAGTCCTCAAGCTCCATTCTTTTTTTCCTTATTTGGATGTTACAGTGGTTGCTATATGTTCTGTGGTGCCTTTAGCCATTTGCTGACTGAAAGAGTGATTCCAGCCATGTTTCTTTCAGATAACTATTAGTTACAAAAATTGTCTGAGTACATGTTTTGTTAAAAAAAAAAAAGTTCTATCATTGTCAGCAATATAAATTTTATGTATTACACTTTTTTTGGTGGGTAGGAGTTAGTATTTATTTTGTAAGTCAAGTTTTAATGGATTCCAGTGTTATAATTTGATAGAATTACTGAAAAATTAATTAATCTGCAAATAACTTCTGTAGGGGTAATACTCTTGCAGAATTTTTGACTAGAATGTTTTGTGTCCTGTTGTGTTTTCTTACGTTATAAATTACTGAATAAGTAAGAAAAATTAATAACCAGGAAAATTAATAACGTATTTTTTTACCATAAATGCTTAAGTCGGTTACCTACCTGGAGAATCTTCAAACACATCTTTATTTCTCTGTCTTGTTTCTTCATTTAGTTTTTTGTGAGGGGCAATGCTGGTGAGCAAAACAAACTCCTCCTCCTCCTCCTCCCAGTAGGGTCATTGGTTGATACAGTATTTCAATGCCATTCATATTTAATAGCTGATCAACGACATGAATCTAGATTCAGATTAATTTGTCTAGTCCTTGAAGGCATAATCAATTTATGTGTGTATCTGACAAAAGCAGATCGAGCAGTGCTGAGCTTGATTTTTGACACGGCATCTATGACCTTTGTGTGTTCATCTAACACTTAAACTTGTGCTGCGGGGTTTTGGCTCTTTTCTGCCAAGGTACAATTACTTGTGTTAAGATTTGAATACCATTTCAAGCTAATGCAGCTTGAATTTTTGTGGTTAAAAATTGGCAACTAATCAGGAGGACCAAAATTAAATCCTGTTAGTAATGGCAAGCAAGTTAAGTGGAAGCTTTCCTACTGTGTTTTCTTTAAGATCAAGTCTTGAAGTTGTATTTACTGAACTTGTTTCTGTAAATTGTACTGAATTTGTTTCTCTGTGTTACTCTGATCACAAAAGTATTTTAAAGACGAATGAAACCTCAAGAGAAAAACCCAGAAGTACTTGAAGTGTGTCATACTCTTATATGAGGTAGTTTTATTTACTGTCTTTTCTTTTTTCCTTTCCACAGGATGACTGTCTTGTGAAAGTATGGTACAACACAGAGAGCTGGCGATCAACCATAACACCACCTGGTGCCAATCCTGAAAACCAAGCAAAAGAAATTGATTTTTCATTTGTTTATTTGGCTCATCCTCGGTCAGTAAATGCATTTTCATGGAGGAAGACCAGTAAATTCATGCCACGGTCAGTAGTTCAAACAACATGACGTTCATAAGTTGCCCAAAAAACCTCCTGAACTATACAGTGTTCTGAGCTGTACAGTCAACAGTCACACAAATTGTATGGTTTACTTCAGTTATTAATTTTATACTGTCTGTGTGTGTTCTTGAGAGGTAAGCATCCTCTTACCTGGAAAAGAACTAGAAAGTTAGGAAAGGAGTCTCACAGACTGACTTAGGCATTGAACTAAATATGAAATCAGCTCTTGGAAAATAGTCTCTTTCCATTGTATTGATTGCACTGTCTGAAATGACCATTCATTCATTTAATCCCAGCTCGTTCTTTCCATCCTAATGGAATCAGAGCAAATCAAAATAAGTCCTCTTCCACAAAAATTCAAGTATTTTCATGTATTTTAATTTTTTTCTCTACCTGGTACAAAACTAGACCTGTGTCAGAAACAGTATCTGGAAATTCAAGTAAAATGATAATTTGGAACTGATATCTTGGGTTTGAGCTTTTTTGGGTGTATGTTCTGATTCAAAATGACCTGTCCCTAATTTCCACTGGTACTTGCAGTCTCAAACTGAAATAGCGTTAGCATTTCTGTGCCCTGCAACCATTTTTTGGCTATATTATTCCAAATAGTAGCCAAATTTACATACCTTTATGTGGAGCAAGTTTATGCTGTCCTTTATACCACCCTTTAAGCAGAAGAGTCTTCATAAAGCCATTACTATAGTTCTTAAATCACTTCTGAAAATCCATCTGCTCCGTGATTCCCAAGGGAGTTTTGTGCTGACAATCTGGTCAGATGATCCATATATCTTTTGAGCCTTAGATAAAGCTCATGTGTAAACTTAGGTGAACTGGAAACCTCATAATCTGCATAGCTTTTTCCAGTGTTTAGGGTAATTGGATTTTTTGGCTATATATGTAACACAAGTTGCATTTGGAAAAATAGTAATTAAGAAAAAATTCTAGCTTTCAATTGGCTGTTGTATCCCTGGTATTACTTGGTTTCTGTCCTTTGTATATGTAATTTTGTAAGTGGTAGATAGCGGTAAGATCTGGAATTAAGAACAGGTATCTAGAATATTATTAGCTTTTTATGTGAAGAGCTTTAAAAGGAAAAACATAAATTTTGCTATTACAAGTATGAATTATTTTTTAAATTGAAATCCACGATTTGCTGTTGCGCTGTTATGTGATGAAGTTTGAGGTAATTTATAGTCAGATACTTGAACAGATAGGAAAGCCTTTGATACATCATTTGTTTTCTTAAGAATATATTGATAAGGTTTTCTTTCATTAGTATATTTAAGTTACTTGGTGCAATTCCAAAAACTGTTTGGAACTGTTGGTTTATTTTGGTGCTATGTAATAGTAAGCAGCTTTTTCATACCTTAAATTTTCTTTCTTTAGTGGTGCTGTCTGCAATGTACTCCTGACTTGCTGTAAGGATAATGTTTGTCGCCTCTGGGCAGAGACTTTATTACCCAATGACAGTTTGTTGTATGGTGGAGGATACAGCAATTGGAGTGAAGCTGTGAACTTCACAAATAACTTCAAGAGAAATATTTCAAGCAAAGAAAAAGTGCAAAGTGCTTTAGAGGTAAGAGCTGAAATTGAACAGTGACAATAAACACTTGTACAAACATGTAATTTTAGGTTTACAATTATAAACTCAGATATGTATCATAAACTGAAATCCTTTATACCAGAGATGTGGATAAAATGCTATAATAGGGTGAGTTTCTTTGAAATCTTTCTTGGGAAATCTAAGCTGACAGCTCTCCTACTGAACTTGTCACATTAGAAGAGACACTGTTCTAAAGTCCCAGCTGCCTGTTTTGGTCTGATGACTGAAGAAAAATGCTTTACAGTATGTAGTTCAGAGGGCTAGGTACAGTATGGAGCATATACTGTATATAGGTTATGTGAAACTCAGAAGTGATGCTGCCTTAAAATGTATGGTAGGGGCTCACTTGTTACCTCTGAAGTTGTGAGATGTTCTCTGACTTCTGCAACTGGAAAAACAGTGATCCTATGGAGGGAATAAAAACAGCCTTTCTGCAGTAGTCCTCAAGTAGAGCAAATTGCTTGTAAACTTTAAGGCAAATGATCCTTGCCAGATAATGTTTTCTAACCGGTGAGAATCAGGAAGAAGGTGAAGCAGTAGTGGTCTTCTGCGAAGTTGTGTAGAGCTTATGTAGGCATTATGCTTTCATCTTAATGGTGTGACGTGTTTAGTATGCTTATAGTGCTTCCTTAGCGCCTACGGCATACATGAAAAATATGACAGGCTGAAAGGCACAACACAGCAAAGAAAGTAGTCAAAAGATGGGAGAGAAGGGAAAAGCTGGAGACAGTTCTGTGTTTCTGTTGAAAATAAGAGGCAGTATTAGAGATCAGAAACTACAATTATATGAGAATTGAGGAAACACTGTTTACGTGGGCATGCTGTGTTAAGATGCAAAGCACTTGCAAAGCAAGTGAAAAGGAATGCCAAGGGTGTAATACTGTCCTTAGTACAAATTGTGTATCTTCGTGTACCTGTATGTGCTTACATAGATGCCTACAGCACAATGGGCTTGAACTAAGTCAGTCTTAAACATAAACTCATTGGGCCCTTATGAAGTGCTGATCGAGTTAGGTCCAAAGTCCAAATCCAATTTTTCAGTCTCTGAAATGGGACTACTCAAATTTGCTGCTTTGTTCAGAATCCTCAGTAAGCATGGTATATGTTTATGAAATACGATAGTATTTTCTGTTTAAGTGTAAAAACTGTATGAACGTTGTCTACACACTTGAATATGAAGTAGTTACTTATGTGAAGGTGTTTTATGGACCCTCATAAATAAATCTGAAGGCATTGCTATCTTTCTGCTGCAGACACCACCCAAACAGTGTAATTTTGCAAGAAACTCCACTAATTCTTTAAAGTAGGTTTTAAACTGAGAAATACAATTCACTAGTTTCTAGAAAACCACTTACAGATGAAATCTGCTTTTTCTTTTTGAAAGGAATTAAAATGACACCTTATTCTTCATGCAGTTAAACCTGAGGCACTTCCGACGAGGAAGGAGGAGGTCAGGTGCTGTTGTAGCACATACTGGATATGCTCTGCATCAACAAGATCCCCATGAAGTTCACAGGAACATTCCTCCTCATGCAAATGCCCTTTGTCACTTCCATATTGCTGCCAGTATCAATCCAGCCACAGGTAAGAAATGTGATCAATCTTTGCTGCAAAATGAACTGCAATTTCTGTTAGGTATGTATTCTCTGTAGAAGCGTAACAAATGTATTTTTACAGTATTTACATGATCATGCAAAATTGCTAGTATGTTTGTTTCATTTATGCATGAAAGAACCTTCTACAGTAATGAAATTATTTGAATAAATTTTCTCTGCAGTAATACTGTCTTTCATTTTGTCATCTTTTAACTGAGATTCATAGTAGTCTAAGATGGAGTAAGGTAAGTATTTGTAACTGGAGCTACAATTTACTCTGAATTGTATATGATACTGGGAGTGCACTGATGTGATGAAAAATTTCCAAGCTGATTAAATTCAGTATGGGACACTAAGTGTGTGAAATAACCACATGTTCCACTACTTCTGTTCTGTCTCTGAACAAAACAAAACACGCCTTCATCTTGCATTCCATAAACTTTAATACTGTCTAGCACTCAAACAACATGTTGATAAGCATTGAGGAAACTCCTCTATAGTTGCTAATATTTCCATTTTCATAATCTTTGTGTATGCTGAAAATGAAGTGCACATCTGCTCATTGCAAAACAGAATAGAAATGGCCTTTCATTAAGGTTTTACTGCTGTTACGTGGTTTTCTGTAGACTTAAAGAACAAATGTATTATGTCATTCTTACCTTAAACTAGTTAAGCACTGTCTTATAGTATTTTAAAATTGTTTTTCTGTCTCTACTGACCCTTGTTTGAAAGGCCAATTTTGCTCTAAAGGGATTCATGATGAGTTCATATTTGTAGCTGTACAGTCTTTGGTATGATTGTAAAGAACAAGTAGTTTCCATTAAAATTGCTGTGCTAGGCAAAGCTGTAAACCCTTTCTCCTCTAAGATTAATCTTCAGCGTTTTTAGTATTGGTTCATTTGTTCATATTTTAACAGATAGGGCTAGAATCACATTAAGCCTACCAGATGGAAACTTCTTTCAGTTTTGTGTTGTACCGTCAGTGCTATCCTATGTCTACAGGAAAAGTCTCCAGTCATTACATGTATTACTACCCAATGTCATAGGGGAAAATTTCTTCAAAACTTCTTGAAGATTTGCAGTTTTCTTCTGTACTTTCTCATCTGCAGATTGCACAAGGAGCTAGATAACCTTTTCATGTGGCTAGCACATAATCTTTCACCTTTTTTTTTTTTTTTTTTTTTTGGTACCTAGTCTTTTCTTATTCTTTTTATACACTATAGATAGTGCTGTGGTTTAAACCCAACCTGCCACCAGGCCCCTCACAGCCACTCACTCACTCCCCTGTCAGCAGGACTGGGGAGAGAATCAGAAGGGTGAAAGCCAGAAAACTCCTGATTTAATAGAGTTTAACAGTGAAAGCAAAACAAGGAATTATTTCACTGCTTCCCATGGACAGGCAGGTGTTCAGCCATCTCGAGGAGAGCAGGCCCCATCACGCGTTAAGGGCTACTTGGGAAGACAAAACACCACCACTCCTTACATCCTCCCTTCCTCCTCCTTACCCCCACTTTTATGCTGAGCATGATGTCTTGCGGTCTGGAATATCCCTTTGGTCAGTTTGGGTCACCTGTCCTGGCTGTGTCCTCTCCTAATTTCCCATGCACCCCCAATTTCCTCGCCAGCGTGGGAGTACAGAAAACAGACAAGGCCTTGAGTCTGTATAAGTGCTAACATTGCTCAGCAATAACGAGCAAAACTATCTCTGTATTACCAATCCTGTGTTCAGCACAAATCCAAAACACAGTCCCATTCCAGCTGCTGCGAAGATGATTAACTACCCTAGCCAAAACTACCCAGCACAACTAAGTAAACTTTGAGTTTGCTTTTAATAGCCTTTGCAATATAAATTTACCTAAGAGGAAATTCACAGAATGAGAATAAAAATAATTTTGAAAAAGATTGGAAAAATATTTTCCTAGTTATTCAAAACTTGTCTGTGGCCTTTTTAATCATATATTCTTTTTATATTATCTGTATTAATCTGTGTCTTTTACTGTCTTTTGGATCACTTGGTCTTTAACTCAGTTGCCTGGAAGGTAACAGGTTGTTCTTTAAAGTAACTTTAACATTCTAAATCTTAATTTGAAGAAGTATGTGTTCTTCCTCACAGTCAAGTCCTTAAGTACCTCAGTCTAATGAGATTTTCTAAGTAGGCCTTTTTGTTTGCCCTTTTGAAATTGGATTTAATCTGAAAACCTAATTGTATTTCCTTTCATTTAATTTAAAACAAATCAGTCTGTGATCTCTCACTTGAAAATTTGCCCTTACGACAACATTTTAAAATAGTCGATAAAAACTTAAGGCCAGAACAGCTTCGCATTTTGAGGAATAATGCTGTCATATGTATGAACAAATATAAAATTTCATATAGTATATGAAACTAATTTTCTTATAGTGACAAAATCCTTGAGACCTGCTTTTATATGATGGTGTTATTTCAATGAATATTCAGCTTGGGTGGAGTTCATTGAAAGGAATAAATGGTGGTTACTATGACAAAAGTGTCTCTAGGTAATTTCTAGGAAGTTCTTCCATCCAAAGACATTAGTATTTTTCTGGAAAGAGTGATTTTGATTTATGAAGCAAGTAGAGATTCAGTAGGGATAATGTCCAGAGCTGAGCATCACTTAGAAACTGGTAGTTTTGAGGTAGGAGAATGGAAAAAAAAAAGTGATTTCTTATCTGAAGAGTAATCTTTTTAGATCACCTTACTCAGCTTTGTGTTCCAAAAAGGGGTCAACAGAATTTTTCCCTCCGAGATCTGTTACTATCTGCCGCGGTCCGAACGGGGGACAGGACACGAGGAAGGGTGCAAGCAGAATCCTTTATTCAGGCGTGGGCTCGATTCTTATCCGTTCAGGCAGGGAAAGGACCAGAACATGGGGTGGGGTATCAGACAGACAAGCGGGGGAGCAAATCAGGATAGGCACAGGCGAAAGAGGGAGGAACGTGGGAGGAACTGGGGAGAGAAGGGGCGAATGGAGGTTGTTTCCTCCCTGCAGCTCCTCCAGCCAATCAGCAGAGAAACAGGGGAGCAGGGAGGTGAACAGGCAGGGATATGCCCGGAAGATACAGGTTCTGGGGGAAACATCCAATGTGTGTGTACATAATAACTGTAAAGTCTGCATCATAAAGTCCGTTCAATCACTGTACGTCCTTTTCCACTTCTGAGATTTTCCCCATTCTGATTCCTGGTGCTTCACATCTCACTCTCTTATTTGTTTGAAACACAGTTAAGAAATATCTGTTTTGATAGTCCTCTTACAGCCTTTCTGTGACACAAGAAATAGTTAGTAACAATACAAACAGAGAAAGCAAAATTTCAAAGCAAGTTAAAAAGGGTTTGTTTAAACGGACTAGGGGGAGGACAGATCTGCATCTTCCAAATCAGTTTGGACAGCTGCATTTGCTGAGTGACTCCGCCCTTAAAAATTGTTTCCAGCCTGAGATGCCACTGCTCCCTGGTGTCTAAAAGTTTAGTGATAGTGGTCTTCTATGGACTACGAGATCCTGGAAAATAAACAGAACATGTTAGAAGGGAGAATTTAGGATTGGGATCACATGGTAAGGGCTTTATGAGAATTAGACCCCACATTAAAACATGCCTTGACCATGTCCATAGGAGTAGGATCTTTAAGAGTTCTGAGTATTTGTTGGCAATCGTCATTAGGTTTTTCTATAGCCAACCTTAAAAATAGTGCATCTTGAGCACTATCCATATGTATAATGCTATTTTTGAGACTGGCATTGGCCTGTTTAGGAAAACAGAGTGTATTTCTTAAATCATATGTGCTCCTCTTGCCTCCTTCACCTGCTGCATCCCCTTCCCACAATAAAATTACTGGCTGTCCTGGTAGTCCTTTCGTTTTATCTGTGTGCTCTTAGTTATAATTTTCTTTGACTAGATTGGAGGATTAGTAATTCAAAGCCATCACTGACTTTGATTAAAACCAACAGATTTTGAGTGATTTTGATTTTTGAATCTCCCAGGACCTGGAATTTAAGTAATAGGGAGCAGAAGGAGATGAGAATATACGTGGAGGCTTCTAGGTGGGAATCAAATGCAGGTCGATCTTTTAATGTGTTGCTTAACGTCAGTGATTTGAGGAAATTTCGGTAAATCACCTAGCTGCCTTTTAGCTACGCTTAATTTAGATGATGTTACTCTGCAGCAGTCTGATCCTTGCTTCTGTCACACACTTTGTGATTACTGCTCTATTTTTCACAGCAACATGGGGCACTGGTTACCATCAAAGGGCGGTGTCAAATAACAGAATCTATCAAAATTAGGAATTCTGGAATTTTGTGATGGTATTACAGAGGGTGTCATCTATCGACTGTAGTAGTTTTTGCTTGTGTAAACCTGTAGTCTTTGATTACAATGTATATCTGCAGCATCCATTATGGACTAAATGTTGGAAATCATGTGTAAATTATTTGGGTTATACTGAGCTGTAGTAGCAAAAGACAAGGTAAATTAACCTGAATGTACAGTGTTACATCAAGAAGATATAACATCACAGGGCGGTACTGTGATCCTAAGGTAAGCATTACAAAGAACCTCTCTGTGGAACATCTCTTGTGGTGGCTGAAAACAGATCATGCTGGTAAAAGGAATGGGAAGTGGCAATACACTGCGTGTATTTTTTTCATAACAGGGTTTCTGCTTAAAATAATTGCTCTAAAATGATTTTTTGACCAAACTACTTAGTTTTAAAAAATGTCAACATTTTTTTCTGGTAGATATCCCTCTACTCCCTTCTATCACATCTCTGAGTCTTGGTGAAAACGAAGAAAAAAGTGGACCTTTTGTTGTGCACTGGCTAAACAATAAAGAACTTCATTTTACCTTATCCATGGAAGTGTTTTTGCAACAACTTAAAAGGAGTTTTGAACATCATTCTCCTGAGACTAATACTGAGGAATCTAATCAAATGGATGGCAGATCAGAAGAAGGTAAAAGTTAGAGACATATACCGTTTAGAAAAATGGCTTTCATTTTAGAAAGTAGTTTGTAGTGTTCCTTCAGGTGAAGTCAGAGGTGGGCAACTTGACATGGAAGACACATATTAGAGTAGCAGTTTTATGCATTTTTTTCCCATAGGCTGAAAGTACCTAAGTGACTTCAAAAAATCTCTATCTAAAAAAGCTGTTGGTTGGGGTTTTTTTTGTTTGCTTGTTTAGGTTTCTTGCTTTTGTGGGTTTTTTTATGGTTGTTCTAGAAATTTTGAGTTAATACATGCTGAAAACTGCACTGTTTACTTAGGCTGACCTGGAGGTCATTGCATAAAAGTGTTACTTTAATATTAAGGAAGTAAGTGCAATACTTTGAATTTACTTCCTTTTTTCAGGTTTATTCTGTTACATAATATATTCAATTAATTTATATATTTTAGAGCTTGGTGCTCATGTTCTGTCTATGCATGCAAAAATTTGTATAAAATGTGGAAAAGAAAAATATTTCAAATTAAGGTGCAATATAAATTATTTTGGTTTATTAGACATTAAGATCCACTAGAGGATTTCTCATTATAATTTTCATTCTTTTAGATTAGTTCTTTAATTTTAAAGTAGTTCTCATATGATTGTCTTATAAAAGGCCTGAAAGCTGCTCCAATGCTTGAATAACACCACTTGTTATACTGCTGGTTTTGAATATAATATATATTTATATATCTGTGTGTTCTAGAAGCTGATGAAAATGGGGATGAGCAAAAAGGAAACCAAGAAAAGAAGGAACTGAGCGATGAGAAAGCTACTCCAAATTCAAGCCTTGTTCCTTTATCTTCTGCTATTATTGATCATGAAATTGAAGTTCTGCTCTCTGAATGGAGTAAAAATGCTGACATGCTATTTAGTATACATCCTATGGATGGTTCACTGCTGGTGTGGCATGTGGACTGGCTAGATGAATACCAGCCCGGCATGTTTCGCCAGGTGCAGGTACTTTATTTCTTCTGCATTGTACGTGGTTACTCAGTGAGATGTATGATAAGACAATAACTAATATTTATTCTTCCTGTCTTTAAATTCCAGGTGTCATTTGTCTCAAGAATTCCTGTTGCATTTCCAACGGGTGATGCAAACTCTCTTTGCAGAAGTATCGTGATGTATGCTTGTACCAAAAATGTCGACTTAGCTATTCAACAAGGCAAACAAAAGCCTCCTGGCCTTACGCGATCATCATCTATGCTTATCTCATCTGGGCACAGTAAATCAACCAGCAGTTTAAAACTAAGCATCTTCACACCTAATGTTATGATGATTTCCAAACATGCAGATGGGTCATTGAACCAGTGGCTAGTGAGTTTTGCTGAGGAATCTGCTTTTTCAACCGTACTCAGTATTTCACATAAATCCCGATATTGTGGTCACCGTTTTCATCTTAATGACTTAGCTTGCCACTCAGTATTACCGCTGCTGCTTACAACCTCACATCACAATGCTCTAATTTCACCAGATGTTGAGAATGCAATACAGGCAAATGATTCCTTGAGGTCTCAGGAGTCACCAGTAAGACTTCAGAGTAGAGCTAATGCAAGTGTGACATCCCAGGATCCCAATGCAGTTTACAGTGAACTTATTCTTTGGAGAGTAGATCCTGTTGGGCCTTTGTCCTTTTCTGGTGGAGTTTCTGAACTTGCTCGGATCAATTCTCTTCATGTTTCGGCTTTTTCTAATGTTGCGTGGCTGCCCACACTTATACCCAGCTATTGCCTTGGTGAGTTTTGTTTCCTGATTTCTGAAGTGTTTTAGAATAAAAGTAAATAACCTAATAATGCTTTTAAATAGATAATATAGAAATACCTGAATGTAATGGAAAAAATGTTAAGTATGGGTCCTTTACTTCACAAATTTTCAAACTGCTGATACTTGGAAGTTCTTCATTCTTATGTGAAAATTTGCTGTGCTCTTCTGTCTTATTTTATGTATTTGATTTTTTAGGAGCTTATGCAGTTAAGTTCTTAAATACTAGTGCATTCTTCAGAGCACGATGAACACTTAAAAGCTGAGGAAAGTTTAACTCTAGTTTGCAAATGGGATTCTCATTTCCTTTAATATGCTTTGATTTGATTGCTGAGCACAACATTAAACTTTGTAGTTCTTGCTTGTGAATGGAAGTTAACATTTTTTATGCTGGATTGTTTTTTTCATAACTTCAAAATTGCCTCTTGTCCAGAAAAAAAAGAAAAAAAGGAAGCAAATTAGTGTTTGCCTTCCTGCTTTTCAGGTGCATACTGTAATTCTCCAAGTGCCTGCTTTGTGGCTAGTGATGGGCAGCATTTGAAATTATATCAAGCTGTGATAGACGCTAAGAAACTTTTGTGTGAGCTCTCCAATCCAGAAATTTCTGTAAGTAAAAAGCCATCTCAAGTTTTTGCATGTTACAACTTCATTCAGGCTCACTAGGCTCAAATGTATTGGTAACTTAGCTGGTTACTGAGGATTTCACAGGTGATTTTGCTTGTAAAAGCAGATAAGATAAAACTTTTTTTAGCCACTGTATATCATTTAATCTCAAACTCTGCATATTGAGGCAGGCCAGCGTTTGATTGGAAAATGCCTCTGAAACACTTGCACTACAAGGAATAATACCTATGTGTATGCATTGCCATCCTAATGAAAAGCATAGTACAGCTTGGGGAAATGTGGGGCTTTCCAGATATTCTTGTCACTTTTCACCCGTCCAAACCATATGTACTTTTGATAAAATGGGGAATATTACCTGAATAAAATGAGGAATATTCTTACTGAGTCACAACCAGTGTATATTTAGTGCTTTAGTTAATATTTGTGTAGTGATGTTGCACCTACCTAGCAGGCTGTGTCACAGAAATGCACAAAACTAAGTTAACAAGACCACCCCTCTGACTCTTTTTAAACAGAAGTATGTTGGTGAAGTTTTTAACATCATAAGTCAGCAATCTACAGCTCGCCCAGGGTGTATCATTGAACTGGATGCTATCACAGAGCTCGTAAGATTTTCTCCTATACTCATTTTTCACTGTAATTAGCTTTTTTTAAAAAGTGTTAATAGTAAATGTGATACCTTTAGCTCTCTGTCAGGTAAAGATGAGGTATTTAAAGCCTGCTTGTGGTGTATACTTGCTCTTGTTTTCAGAGCAAGTAAGTGAAAGAATGTGAGAAATGAAAGTGCATTTTCATGAGAAATCTTTCACTGTGTATAACTTAGCAAGTTAGAAGCTCTCATGTTTGAGAGCTTAAGCAGTACATTCTGTAATGTTCTCTTCCTGTTTGTGTTTTTACTTTCTTAGCATGGCCGGAAAACACAGTTATTCCATGTTTTTCAAGAAGACTTCATTTTACATAACCAGGAGAAGGAAATGCCTGCAAAGAAGAACAATTTATCAGACTCTGGTAAAAAAATTCTTTTTCATAGAACATTGAAATTTTCATTCCGCAGAAGAAAACTTCTTAATAAATAGCTTTTGTCATTTTAAGGTCAAATACCTTACTTTGAGATCTTCAGAAGAATTTCTAGTCTAATGGAATTCATGGGCGTTTCACTTCCTCTGAGTTATGTGCAACTAAGTTTTAGATAAAGTAGTTTAAATCATGAGGTACCCCTTATGTAGTATATTAAGCAGTCCCTTAGTGATACCTGTCTTACATGAGGGGGAAGGGGTTTTAAATGTGAAACCTGTAGTGGTAGAGTATGACATAGAGAAATCTTATTGTATCCTATCATGGTGAATGTTCATCCTTTACATCAGCTAAATACTGCTCTTCAGGCCTTGCATGGTATAATAAATGGCAGACCAAATAATTCCCCCTCACTAGAATACTATGAGTAGTGTGTGACTTGTAGGTCTTTGGGCAGATCTGAGTTGCTGTGGAATAAATGATTTGTTTTCCTTGGTGGAGTGAACCAGTGATTCTGTTATGTAGGCATCACAATTTTGTGTTGTTCTGTTCCAATGAAATAGTGTGGGGAAAAGAGGGTCAGAGTCAAGTTTGTAGTAAAATAGTAAAGGAAGCAAAGGCATGGAAAAGTGTCAAAAGGACCAAGGAACATACTGCCTGAACTTTATATTCATAGTGATCATTTATGAATTGGCTGTTTCTACTTGAGGAAAAGATTTGGAGTAGTGGAGATAATCCCAGCCTTCAGCAGAGTTCAAAAAATACAAATGAGATGTTGAAAATTAGGCACAAAACAGAGAACAAAAAGAAGTGTTACTGTACACATAATTGTATGTTTACATCTTGAATATGATACACAAAAAGGATTATAAAAGAAATATGGAAGACATTTGAGCTTAGAAAAAACAACTGTATATATCTGTATGTGTTCTGAAGTTCTGCATGGATTGCTGCCATGTAAGGAATTGGGCTAAATGGAAAACTGTAAATTAGTTCTGGGTCATTTGCATACATTCTAATGTGAAAGTATTTTCTAGTCCTTTAAAGCCTTCTAGTTTTTTAAAAGAACATTCTTTCATCTTTAATAATGCATAAAGATTGTTTTTAAAAAGAACAAATTAATTTGTTTTTCTGTGGTACCGTAAGCACCACGGTGTCAAACACACAGGGCAAATACAGCTTATTCTTGATCATGTTTTATGTAGATACACAACTAAAGAAGGGTTAGAGGAATCACGGAAGAAAGATGATCTCTCAGCTATTCCTTCTTGGTCCTACTGGGTTTACTTTGATACTAAGAAGGGAGAATGGCTGGGTACACCATCCAGAAATGGGCTCCTATTGATAGTATGACTTGTGTCCTCTTTTCTTGGTGTGAAACTATAGTAAATTAATTCTTGGGAAGAAGCATTACATCTCTTGTGTGTTCCAGATTATTTGTAGGCCTAGTCTATATGTAATTGGTCTGACTGGGTTGTGACCAATGAGCCTAGCCATTAGACCAAACTGTGACTTTCAGAAATGTGGACAATGGCATTTCTTCTTTAGATATAATTGGTATAATTTTTATGAAGGCCAAACCTCTGTAACTGTTACAGTTACCACTAACAGATGGTTAAGAAACTGTAAGAGACAAATATGTAAAAGACAAAAGTCCAGAGCTGATCCAGCTTTGTTATGCACAATAAAACTGATCTGGGATCCAGCTTTATTATACACAGCAAAGTCACTCAAATATGTTGTTATCTCTAAAAGAAAACATTGACAATTCTTACATGAGTGTGTCCATAACTGTGGTGGTTGTTAGTTGTGGTAAGATACTGAGAAAACTAAAGTAACAGTTGGATATAGTCAGACCATTGCATTTCAGTATTAGTTTGTGGTAGCTTAATGTGATTATTTGCTAGCCAGCAGAATTTAGTTCTGCTTTCAGGTGCATAACTCCTAGGATCTTCCTCTTCTTAATTTCATCAGGAAACCAGCAGAATGGATTCTCCGAAAAATTCTACTTAATAGTAATAGAATATACTCAAAACCGTTCATTACTACATATGTGGCACTTACATTTGAAGTCAGTTCCTGTCTCAATAGGTAAGCTGTCTTTCTCGTAGTTTCCTTTCAAGTTACTATCTAGGGAATATATCTGCTGTTCATATATCTGCTGTTCAGTGTATTCTGAATTGTATTTCATCTTTTTGAAAAGAATCTGCAGTTGATTACAAGCTTTTATGACAGCCCATTCTTTCTGGATTACTTAATCTTCAAAATGATGAAGCTTTTGGGTTCAGCCTGAGCCCAGAGTTTGGTATTTTTTGTACATTCTAAGGGCAGAAATATTTAACTGGGTTAAACTTATTTAATATGGTCTAACAGTCAAGATGTTTTACTTCTCATAATTTTTTGTTATGCAATTTTTGGGTTTATATATTTTAATTTGGACCATGGTCTGAAGCGTCTAAGCATCAGTGATATCATCATAATTATAAACAATTTTGATGTTCTGAAATTTGCTGGTTCTCTTTCAAACTACCTCTAAAACTCTAAAATTTTAAAGTAAGCAAAGATATACTTCAGTAGTTTTCTGTTAACATTTAAAGATTTGAAGAAAACATGTCTGAGATTCACCACTTACCGGAGGAATCTGTTATAATGCATATTTCTGTCATTAAACTAAATTAGTATTTCTTACTATTGCTTTCAAAGGCAGAAATAAGTATTATTGCAATTAATTTATAGTGAGAATAAAAAAGATCCAAATTTTGTGATCTAGTTACGTGATGAGGATATTACTGATAAGGCTTTTCAGCAAATGTGTTGGCTATTCGTGTTCCAAATCCATCAAATTCAACTTCAGCTATTGAGTTTTATTTTAAAAAAAGGGAAAATTTATATTACGTAATCTCTGAGAACCTACATTTTAAGCGATAAAATAAACTTGTAATAAAACTTTTCTGAAAAATAACTTTCCCCATTTTGTAAGGTAAGACATTGTACTGGTTTAAAGGTAAACCAGCAGGGGAAATGAACTCAACTAAAAGGAGAGATTATAAGTCAGAATAACAATTCAATAAAATAATACAATAAGTACAATTATACAGACAAACAGTTGGTTTTAACCCACAAACCTCAAATGTTTAACCCAGCACCCTGGGGCATGAACGGAGTGGTGTTCTTTGGGCCCCCTGAGTCCAAAGTAAAAGGAGAGGGAAAAACCTGTTGGTGAGAGTGGTCACTGAAGTCTGGTTGAGAGCGGTGATCTGCAGTCTTCCTCTGGATCCCACAAGTGGTTAAAAAAGTCCCAAGACTCCAAGATTATATATCCTCCAGTTCAGGCAGGAATGCTCAGTACCTCCCTCAGGGCGGGGAGTTCCACAATGGGTGTGAGGACAGGAGCATCCTCCTATCTTGCAGGCCTCTTAACACCCAGTTTATAGCCTGAGTAGTCAGGCTGCTCTGGGCAGATGGTGTAAATGGTTCATTGATAACAGTTTTTGGGAAGTGGCATGGAAGGCTATAGAATACACAGTTTTGGGTTACATCCATACAGTGATGAACTAGTCCTAACTGTTCTAACTAGGACAGCCATGGATATCTTCATTTAATTTTCTAGACCTGCAGATATTTTGTGCTCATGGAAACCTTATTTTCAGTGGATAGCCACATGCATAACTCTCTTCTGCAATTTTGGTCTTTCTGGTTATAGTTTGATTGTTTTATAATTTCTCAGCAGTTATGGAATCTCAGAAGTGTTTAATCTGAAATATGCTAACATTCCTCTTTGAATATGAACGAAAGTAAAATTTTAAGTCATGTTTTATCTGTCTTTTTTGGAACTATTAAGGTGAGTAAAATTACTTCTTGAGTTAAAAGAAATCATTGGGTTTTTAAAATAAACAATGCAAAATTTTTTTAGATGAAAAGATAGGTTCAGATCCACCTGAAGAAGCAACACAAACAGAAGAATTGTATTCTTCACCTGATCCAGAGAAGATCCAATCACCTTTTACTCAAAAGTATCGGGCCTGTAGAGCAAACCTTCAGAGCACCAGCCGGCTTACTCTGTCTTCCAAAATGGTGTATAGTCAAGAGCTGAATATGCCAGAAGCAGTAGAGATAATAAGTGTAAAGCCGTCAGCAGGTTTGTAATTTTTTTCAAAAAGGACTAAAATTAGGACTCCTTGCCTTTCTGACTTTGGTCTTTAAAATAGAAACAAAGTAGTAGTAAGTTTGGTATTTGATGTTAAAATTAAAATGCCTATAGGTGGATCCAAAAGGTTTCCTAAAACCTGTTTCCCTAACTTTATATCTCCATCCTGGAACTAGTACAAAAATAAAGCTTTTCTTTAAGGTATAATATTTATTGAATTTCACATTCTTGCAATAAAAAGAATTATAGAAGCACAAATTTTGTTTTGCAGTCATTCATGAAATTTTTTGTAGGATCTATAAATTTTAAGGTTTTCATCAGTAGTCTTTCAGAAATATAATAGATTTACATTTTTGAATGGAGGCATGTTTGATGGAAGAGATAATATATAGTAATATTCATGTTCAAATAATATAATTTGACTTTCCTCTAGAGAATGAAATAGAATCAAAAGGTGAAATGGTTTTGTGGTATTTTTGTCACATTGTCTTCTTTGTGAGGCCCTGTAAACAACCTCTTTGTGAGGAAGTAGTAATATTTTTTTAATTTCAGAATAATAAAATGGTAGCCGTATAAAAACGTCTCTAGTTTTGTACTTGCTTTTTAGTATTTCCCACAGTGAAAATGTATTTTATTTCATTTTAGGACATCTCAGTTCTTCTTCCATATATCCTGTTTGTCGTGCACCTTATCTATTGGCTACTTCATGCTCTGATGGAAAAGTTCGATTCTGGAGATGCAGAGTTGTCACTGAATCATCAGGTTTTTCCATGCCGGAATATAGCACACATGGTGATGTTAAATATGTATGGGAAGAATGGCCATTACTGATTGAGGATGGACTTCCTAGCAGTAGTGCTATTAGTGTTCCAGGAAGGCCAACTGAAGTCAGCTGTGCACACACCAACAGATTAGCAGTAGCATACAAGCAGGTAGCATCAAAAAATAGCCATCAAGATTTTGTAATGCATGTTAGTATTTTTGAATGTGAATCTACAGGGGGTTCTTCTTGGATTTTAGAACAGACTCTTAATTTAGATGAGGTAGGCACCATGTTTGACTCTGGTGTTAGTATTGACAGCAATTTAGTGGCATATAACCAGCAGGACACTTTTCTGTCTCATGGTGGGAGTGTTATACCCAGCAGCAAACACTTGGTACACTTAGACTGGATGTCTAGAGAAGATGGTTCACATATTCTGACAGTAGGAATTGGATCAAAACTTTATATGTTTGGTCAGCTGTCTGGGAAGAGGCAAGAACAAAATGGTAATGAGATTGTAGCAGTCTCCCACAGTGGCAGCACTAAGGCCACAACCCTTTCTGGCTTTGTTTTGCTGCGTTGTGTTGACTTGGTTTCATCTGTAGAAGGATCACCTCCTTTTCCCGTCTCCTTGTCTTGGGTGCGCGATGGCATTCTTGTAGTTGGAATGGATTGTGAAATGCATGTTTATTCCCAGTGGCAATCTCCTGCTAAGCAGGAACTAGTTAGTACAGATTCCTGCAGTGGAAGTATGTCATGTATAACGAGCTTAATGAAACAAAGCCAGTCAACTGCCTCAGGTCTGCATCCACCAAAGAGAACCTTGACCAGATCTATGACCAGCCTTGCACAGAAACTTAGTGGGAAAAGATCTGCCTGTGATCTCTCTGTGGAAATGGAAGATTCTGGTCTTTTTGAAGCAGCTCATACATTATCTCCAACTTTACCTCAGTACCATCCATATCAACTGCTGGAACTCATGGATCTCGGTAAAGTACGCAGAGCAAAAGCCATTCTGTCCCATTTGGTGAAGTGCATTGCTGGAGAAGTTGTTGCTGTAAATGAATCTGAGCCTAATCATGATAAGAGGCTCAGATCTCTGACAATCAGTGCTAGCGGAAGTACTGCAAGAGATCCAAAAACATTCAGCAAAATGGAGACTACAGACTATATTGAAATAGACTCTATTCCGCCATTGCCTTTGTATGCTCTGCTTGCAGCGGATGATGATTCATCTTATTCCTGTTCAGAGAAGACTAATAATCAAAATAGTCAAAATAAAAAAGATACAGCCAATGACAATTATGAAAATCTCTTTCAAAATCCTGTTATAAGTACAGATGATCTTGTTACACTTGATGCAGAAGAAGAGAGTTTGAAACCGAAAGTCATCGATCTTTCTCAGTATAGCCCAACTTACTTTGGACCAGAACATGCTCAAGTTCTTTCTCGTCACTTACTTCATTCAAGCTTGCCAGGTCTGACTAGGATGGAGCAAATGTCATTGCTGGCCTTAGCAGATACAATTGCTACTACTAGTACTGACATTGGAGAAAGCAGAGACAGAAGTCAAGGTAAGGGGTCTCTTCCAAGTTAAATGTACTACTGTGCTTCACAACCCTTTTGGAGAGTTTTTTCCTATTTTGGAATATTTTTGTGGCTTACAGTTTTATTTCCTACTATAGCCTGTATTATTTACTATGCCATCACAGTATTTACTGTTTAACTAGAGTTTCAAGACTTAATGCTTTGATAAGAATCAAATTTTGGTTTTCTCACTGTTAATGCCACTGTTTATCCATCAGTCCACACACCATGGTTATTTTTAGTTCACTTTTGAAGGGACAGCTTTCTTAGTGATGAATATTTGTTGGACCATGTATTTCAGAGAAAATTGAGAAATAAAGTTTGCAAACATTTTTTTAATATGATAACACTTTTTCTCTTTCTTGCATTAAAGAGAACAAAAAGCTTCAAAACTTTTTATATTTGAAATCTTCTTTCCCTTCCCTTGAAGGGAAGAATTGTGAATTAAGCTATTATATTTACAAATCTAAAGTGTTAGTAGTCACAAAATTGTATTTCTTCTATTAAGACACACGATAACTTCAAGTAGTTTCATTAAAGTGTATGTAAAAATATTTATTTCCAGGTGGAGAAACTCTTGACGAGTGTGGTTTAAAATTTTTATTGGCTGTTCGGCTTCACACGTTTCTGACAACTGCACTTCCTCCTGTACATCGAGCTCAGCTGCTTCACCAAGGTAACTGATGTGTTTTCTTAGATCAGTTGGATTTTGGTGATGTACATATGACTGGTGTGCTGTTGACATACCTTCACAGAATCAATCGGTTAATGTATTGGTTTTTTAAAAAAAAAAATTGTCCAATATGAATGAATGCCAGAGCAGAAAATGTCTGCTTTATTTTTGGTCTTGGAAATGAAGTAATTTCTTGTCTAACAAATTTTTAATTTTACTTTTTTTTCTTTTTCCGTAAATGAACTGACTTTTCTGTACTTCTAGTATCATATCATTCCAATAACCTTTTGCAGGAATAAGCAGTAGAAAGTAGTACATATTTACTTAGGTTTTTAGTGCCTATAGGGAAAAAAAGTATTTTAGAGACTGCTTGGACTTTAATTATTTCTATATGCTTACTGTAATTATAGAGTGAACTATTTCAAATATGGGGGTTTTTGTATGATTTAACTGTTTTCATCCTGATATTGCAGGCAGTGGAGTGAGGTGGACTTAAAGAACTGGCTGTGATTACTCTTTTAGCCATCATGACAGTTGATGGCATTTTCAGTCTCATGACTTGTCACCCCTCAGCTGAATCAGAGACTGGCATTTGGCCAAGATGCCACAGCAGAGTATTGCAGAGTTAGCTCTCTGATGAACTAATTTTAGTTGAGATACTTCTGCTCAGAAATCGATGAGAGTGAGAAGTGCCTCCAGGACACATGCACAAGTGCAGTTCAGTGTGCCTCAGAAGCGTCTGGCTGTCGCTAGAGTTACAATTATCCATAACCAGCTATGTTGCTGCTTAATAAATGCTGTCTTCCTCCTGACATTTTTTTTATTTCATGTTTTCTTTTGTATCTCTGTCCTCAAATGTGTTTTCTTCTCTGATTATTTGAAACTTTGCATTTTCAAATGAAGGCAAGGTAGCGAACTTACCTTTCAAAACTTTGAAAAATGTAATCAGTACATTGTTTTTTGTATCATGGCTAATCTTAGTGCCACCATTATCCATATATGTGATGTTTAGTAACTCAGTTCTTTTCAAACTTACGTAAAGAGTTGGCAGATGAAAAATTGTTTTCAGCTATATGGTCTTTCTTTAGTATTAGATGTGCAGTGCTAAGAGATGTTCTTACATTTCTGTTGCCTCATCAGCAATGCACTTATAAATGCAAAATAAAGAGCTTGACTTTTCTTCCCTTCTCCCTTTCCCATCCTCTTGACTTCAGATTCTAGAATATTTTATTAATGGATGTCTTTTAAATTTTTTTTTTTAATGTGTTATTATGCAGGGTTATCTACTAGTAACTTTGCCTGGGCCTTTCATTCAGTAGCGGAAGAAGAACTGCTGAGTATGCTCCCTGCAGTACAGAAAGGAGATCCAACATGGTCAGAGCTCAGAGCTATGGGGATAGGATGGTGGGTTCGAAATATCCACAGCCTGCGAAAATGCATAGAAAAGGTAAACATAATGTTCAGAAAAAAAATTACCAAACTCTTTTCAAACAGCTGTCCTCTTGTGTTTACCTTCTGTTTACAGTGTTTTAAAGTTTTAGATATATTAAGTGTTTCTGAATGTTTCATGCTGTATTTTTTGTATGTATAGTTTTTTATATGAGTATGAACACTTGTATTCAACTATTCTTTTTTTAAGTACTTCAGATGTCAAATTCCACTGTGAAATACATTTTTTGCTTTTAGATATTCCATTTTGGAGGTGGTAATGTGCAGTGCTTATTGTGGATGCTCAAGATACAGATGGAGCATGTAGTTGTTTTTAATAGCAAGATAGAGAAACAAGTTATGGAAAAAGGTTCTCCTTAGAAAGCTATCAGAAGTGGGAACAACTTAGGTATTGTACATCTGTCTTGCAAATTGATTAATTTTCATGATAAACAAACCTTCTCTTGTTTTATTTTGACCTGTGGGGTTTTCTGTGTGTTTGTTTGGGGTTTTGTTAATTTTCTTTATATTAAATATTTTAACCATCACAGATGTGGCAATAAGCCTAACCTCATTATCACTTGTTTTAAGCTCTTGGAAAAGCCAAGTGTGTTGAGCTAGAAAATGACATGCACAAGATACTTTGACTACAAAGCACGAAGTGGTAAAATGCATGTCTCTACTTTTACTTTTCAATCTTTAGTAATTAATCTTCACTTTATAAAACTTAACTGCCTTGCATTAAAAAAATTCCAGGTATTCTGGGCCTATGTTTCAGGTTATCTTACATAGGTCTTGGACTATTCTTGCTGCCACTTACCCCTTATTCCTTTCCAACCTTCAAAAGTAATCTCCTGTAAAATTTTTCTCCTGTTGTGACTGGTCCCAGCCTGTTTTTCAAGACTTCATATGTACTTTGATTACCAGAGCAACTAATAAATTAATTTTGCTATGATTTCAGGAACTGATTTCAGATACAGGGATTCCCATCTGATCTTCCAAAAATCTTCTAGAACTGGAAGAGCATTAACTAAATTATATGAAAAGGGCTCTTGTATCTTCACGTTTGCATCAGACTCATAATGAGAGGAGGGATCCTATATTAAAGAGTAGTTCTGAGCACTTTGGGGTATGGGATACCAGAAGCAACAAGAATCTCATTTTCAGATTCATTTAAATTTTGGTTGTTTTCTGCTGTTGAACTGTCTTCACAGGTGGCTAAAGCAGCGTTTCAGCGAAACAATGACCCGCTTGACGCAGCTATTTTTTACCTCGCAATGAAGAAGAAGGCTGTTATCTGGGGATTATACAGGTAGGAAACATTCAAGCTGTTACATGGAGTTTCACACTGGTATAATTTTGGGTAAAAGGTTGAATGTGAGGGTAATCCAAAGAACACAAATATTACCACTGAAAGCTGAGATTTGATTGCTAAATTAGTCATTACAGTCAGTGAATAATTTCTAAGCTTCTTATATTTACTGAAGTAATTTAGTTGCTATTTCTGAAGGTAGATGTTTCACGTTCCAGTCTCAAAGCTACTGTAGTTTCAGTCGCTGCTTAATTCTGTTTTACTTTTGAGGATTAGGAGTGTAGTGTAGTATATGATATGATATAGCATGATGTATCTGTCTTTTAGAAAAGTAGTTTTTGTTATAAATTTTACCTTAAGTTCGGGGGACTGAATTATGTCTGTCTGTGAAACGGATGTTTCGTAATACACCGTTCATTTACTGTTGCAAACTTCTTGAAAAGTAGTTTGCATTGTCACATACTCTTAAAAGCTCACCTGGGAAAAATGAGATTTTCTGTATTTTTGTCAGGTTAATTGAAAATACCATTAGGTTTTGTATTCACTGACGTTTGTTATTTTTAAATATGAAGCCTTCTCCCAGTGTAGTGACACTGCATTTCCTGTTGTAAAGATCTGTGTAAAATTATACTGGCATCTGAGGAAGTCAAGAACCATGATGCATGTAATAAAATGTATAATATTTTTATCAATTATGTTCAATATGCAGGTCCCAAAAAGATACTAAAATGACACAGTTTTTTGGAAACAACTTTACTGAGGACAGATGGCGTAAAGCTGCATTAAAAAATGCTTTTTCTCTGCTTGGCAAACAGCGTTTTGAACATTCTGCAGCATTTTTCTTGTTGGCAGGACACTTAAAAGATGCAGTGGAGGTAATAAAATGAACTGCTTTTTTATATTTAAGACTATTATATTGTCCCAAATGTACAAATACATGGAATGTGATTTGCATTTTGCATTATTAGTATGGCCCCTGAAGCTTCTGATGCTTCTGGTTTGCGCTGTTCTTTCCCACTGTCTATCCCCCCAAATTAATGCCAAATACAAAACATTGATTTTTGCATTTTGATTCTTTTTTAGCTGTCATCTTAGTGATACTAAAAAGTCACATAATTAATTTCTCTGTTAATAACATATAATAATATATATTATAATATATTATTATTATAGTACCTACAATTAAGGGCGTTACCTACCATTATCTTACTTTCAGATTGTCTACCTAGTCCTTTATGAAGCAGAGTTTTCAATAGGAAATTCCAGACCTGGCATTTTGGCAGTGATGTGTATTAGCTCCTAAAATCCCTTCACCAAACAAACCAAAAAAAAGTATTTCCGGGATCTGTTTGAATTAAAAAGTTGTGAGGAAATTCGTCTCTAATAATGAAGGATTTGTTCTCTTGAAAACAGTCGATTTCAAAGATCTATTGTCATGTCACTTAAGCTGAAGAAATGCATATCAGATCTTGCATGTAATAGCTGACTACACCTATTCTGCATAGTTCCTGCTTGGTTTTTTGGGGGTTGATAGAATTACTTATTTTAGTCTGAGCAGATTCATGTCAATTCCTGCCTTGTGATCATTTTAAAGAGAGGAGAAGTTTGATCTCTTGAATGTATTTATTTTCAATTAGGTCTGCCTTGAAAAACTGCATGACATTCAGTTGGCTCTTGTAATATCAAGACTTTATGAGTCAGAGTTTGAAGTATCTAGTACTTATAAATCTGTACTACAGAAGAGAGTTTTGGGAAGTGTGTTTACTGGAAAAGAGAGCTCAGGAAACATACACTGTGACCCTTTTCTGCGAAGTATGGCATACTGGATTTTGGAAGATTACAGCAAGGCTCTTGACACTTTGATTAAACATTCTGTTGAAGATGAAGGGGGTAAGAATATAAGTATTTTATCTGTTAGATTGGTTTTAACTATTTGTTCCTTTAAGCTGCAGTTTCTTGAAGTATCATCTGAACAAAACCAGGTACCACGTAGTTCTTCACAGTGTTAGTAAATAGCTTGCTGTTTAATAACAGATATGGTGACTGTGTTGTCCTTATCCTGTATCCCACAAATAGATACTTTGTTCTTTAAGTATATGAATATCAAGATAATAGGATGATCCTACTGTGATGCAGTTGTTTTTAAAGCAGCAGTTTAAAGATGAAGAGAGAAATTAACTTCATTAGTTAATTTCACTCCATCACAGCCTAAAAAGAAATTTCTGATTGCACAGTTACATAGGAGAGTCCAGAAGACAGGGTGTTTTGCAGCTTTTAATCCTTGGAAAAATAGTTGAAAACATAAATTGCCAACAAAAAGATTTTGATATTTATGATGGTACAAGGAGGCCCACGTGGGGCCTGAAATAGCATGTAGGTCTCCTAGAGCAATTAATTTCTGTGTTCACTTGCTAATTTTATAAGCTTCTAAGAATCAATTGTGTTATTTCCTAAAGTTAGTGTTGTCAAGGAAGTCGAATGTTTCAAGTCCATGGTAGTTACCATGCTGTTTTCAGTCCTGGCTATTGAGAGAAATTTGAGGGGAACAAATGAAGACTCAAATACTTATAGTTGTGTAATTACTTTTAAAAACTGATTTTAGTTGAAGTTACATTCCTCAGTATAATTTTGAGTAAATGAGGAGTATCATGTTTGGTTTTTCTGTCTTGGTCACATCTTTCTGTGTAAAGGAATTTTAAAATGTTAACAATTTTTCTGTGATGAGTTCAGTGGCTTGTTTGTCGTGTCTTGCTTTATTTTCTTACTTAAAAGGTGTTCTTTCATTTACCTCTTATCTGTCACTAGTTGTACCGTAACTCCTGATGAAGGAGAGAGTAAGAGTCTATCTTCTTCTCAGTTAACCTGGACTCTATGAAAACTGAGTGACTCAGTTTTGGTGCTCATATCTTTTAAGGGTTTTTCTTGTTATGGACATGAAAATAAAATGCATAGGTGTTGCACTGCTGTGTAATTCATTTATTTGTATGTCATACTGCTACCATTAAGTATAAATGTTACAGATTTCCTAGTGTTATGGTTTGGGTTTTTTTTAAGATGTAGACAAAATAAAAAAACTAATCCAAAATTTTAAAAAAAGTCTTTAAGTAAAAATCTTTAGTAAAATGTAACATCTTATTGTCATTTAGAGGTAGATAGTTTAGAAATCTATACTGAACAGAAAAATGATCTTGTTTGAGTGCAGCAAAGCTGTCCTTGGTACAAGGAAAAGAAGTGACATCTGTTTTAATTTAAAAAATCTTACTTACTGTCCCACTCAAACATCTCTTTTTAGTAGTGTTTTGGTTTGGCAGTGTCCTCCCCACCAAAATATTCAAATTATAAAGATGCAAGGGAAGGTGGAAAGGGGGGATGCAGTGAAGTAAACAGTAGAATGAATGTATGAATTAGACAGCAGAATTAATATTAAGACGTGATAGCTTTCTGATGAACTCAGGATTTTGCAGATTGATGTTTCTTACGGAATGGTACATTTTCCTCATGCTACAATCTCTTTTCAGGTGAAGGAGATGGTTCATCAACTTGTAACCCTGCAGTGTTTAACTTCTATAACTACTTAAGAACGCATCCGCTCTTGTTGAGACGTCATTTTGTCTCTTCTGATACGTCTTCCACACACATTTACTTAACAGTAGAAAATGGATTAGCTGATAAAATCAACCTAGGTGAAAGACGGCTGTTCTTTACCACTGCATATGCTCATTTGAAAGCTGGTTGTCCTATGTTGGCCTTAGAAGTGTTATCAAAGATGCCTAAAGTTGTCAAGAGATCGAAGCCATTTTGTAGATCCCCTAGTTTAATGGATACCAGTAAAGATTTCTCACCGTCTTCTCCAGTTAAAGAGTTTGAAACGAAAGACCAAGCTTCCAGTGTTGATTGGTCGCAACCAGTATGGAATGGTCTCGGTTCATCTTCAGATTGTTCATCAGGAAAACATTCAAGTTCAACTCTTTCCTTTGACTGGAGTCAGCCAAGTCTGGTGTTCCAAGATGAACCCTTGCAACTACAGACAGACAGTGATGAAAATGATGAGAGTGAAGATTCCTCCCTGGTAATGAAAGAGCTAAGACCTCTGAAGAAAACTGAAAAATTGTGTGAAACAAGTTCTAGCTACACAGAATCTTTCAGTGTAGTTGATGACAAAGATGTTCTCAGTCCATCAGAAGATGTCATTTCAGCACAGCTGAAGTTTAGAGCATGCCTGAAAATTCTTACTGTAGAGCTTCGTACACTGTCCACGGGTTATGAGGTAGATGGTGGGAAGTTGCGATATCAGCTTTATCAGTGGCTTGAGAGAGAAGTGGTAGCTCTTCAGAAGACCTGTGATTATAATGTTGTAGTGGAAGAGATACAGTCAGGAATTGGAGTGATACCAGAGGAAACCACATTATGTGAAAACACTGAAGACACAGCTGACCAGCAAAAAAATGTGCTACGGAGAGAAGACTTTCAGAGAAGACGTCAATGGCTTCTGAAGTACCAATCTCTACTAAGAATGTTCCTTAGTTACTGTATACTTCACGGCTCACATGGTGGAGGCTTGGCATCTGTCCGAATGGAATTAATTCTTCTATTGCAGGAATCTCAGCAGGTATGTGGAGGAGCTTAGTTTGTATTTTCTCTGCTTCAGGTTTGTAGGTTTATTTGAATGTGTTTTGTATTGTTGTTGAAGTTTTCCTACTATAGCATGCACCTGTTTTATAACAAATGTAAATCTGTTTTTAACAGGTTATGTTTTCTGTAGGTGTTTGTTTTTGTTATTTAGAATCCTTTCCCCTCTTTCAAAAATACTTATGTTCCATTTAAGAATACGTACTATCACTTTGCATTTCTTGCTTGTTTTTAGGAGCAGTCGGTACAGATGCCTTCCAGCCCTCCACCAGAGCAAAGTTCCATACCTCTCCTATTTGCTTGCACAGCTAGTGCCAAAACAGTGGTGGCTAATCCATTGCTACATCTTGGTAATTTAACTCATGATATATTACATGCTATAATAAACCTTGATTCACCACCTCATCCAGATACTCAGAACAACAAGGTATGTATTTTTTTATACATTGTCTAATTTGCTAGTCGTGAATTTTTTTTTAACAGCGTGAAAACTTTCTCCTGTGCCTTCCTGTGACAAATAATAAAACTGTGAAACATAATTATTTTCTCTAGTAATTATCTTGAGCTAAAGCAATGTCCACTGATTTATAATTTGTTGTTGAGGTGCTGAGCATCTGGTTAAACAAGCTGAAGAAGATTAGCCTCTCAGAACTGGATATTTGTCCAAGATGACATCTGTTCTGGAAAACATGTTGTACTATACTATCAGCATCATATTCATCTTATGTATATGATTATAATTATTATATTTGACAGTATGATCATTACTTCTGGTAATTCCCAGACTGAAGTAAAACAAAAGTTTGAAGAATAAAAATTTATTATTGGCAAAGTGCAGTAAACTTTTTTGTGAAACAGTATATATGTTCATATAGTAAATATGGTATTTTTTAAAATTATATTTCTGTAAGATTTGTTCTATCTTTAACCTTTGAGTGGAAGTGAAACTCAGTGTTAGGTTAAGTCTTTCCTAAAGTTTTATGTGTGTCAGGTCCCAAATCATGTTTATTTTTATTAGGGATTTCTAGAGAACACTCAGGAGATTTTCTTGTTCGTTGGAGGGAACAAGCAGATAAATATTATAAACCCTTAATGTTTTAAGATAACCCTTTTGATCAGCAGATTCTAGTTTTTTATCTAAGTGTGGTTTGTGATACCTTAAGAAAAGTATCAGCTATGTTAAAAATACCTATCAGTGCGATACTGAGTAAATTGCCTGTGTGTACAAGAGTTGTACAGGAATCGATCAAAAGCTAAACTGCATTATTCTTTCATTCTGAAGCAAAGTCTTTGTATTCTGAGCCAGCATAGTGCTACTGTCTTAGGGTGTAATTACTTATGACTGTTGTGTAGAGGTTTATTACATTGCTGTTTATTAACTGAAAGCATTTCAGCTACAGCTGAGCTTTGATATGGGTTGGTGGGTAAGAGAACACTTCCCCATCCCTTTCATTCAAAGTGAACTGATTTATCTGAAATAAATTCTGAAGTGAAATGTGTCTTTTTAAGTGTGTGTTTATACCTTCTGTGCTTGTTTCACTTTACAGATCTGTACGCATGTGTCATAGTTTGAAAAAGGCTATCATAGTAACCATTGCTGACTCTGACTGTAATATGTTCTGTAAAACTTTGTCTTACAGATATACGTCATGCACACCTTAGCAGCGTCGCTCTCCGCTTGCATCTACCAATGTCTTTGTGATGGCCACAGCTACAGGTAAAGGTTAGGAAAAGTGCTTTTTAGAGAACCGTTGACACACTGTCTCACTGTAGTGATCGTAATTGGTAGTGCACCAGAAGGCAGTGCTCACACTTGCCTCTGTCTAGAAGGAACTTTGAATAGTTGTAACCATAATATTTTTGTATAAATTTCTCACTTTGCTGTTTCACAGCTCATTTCAAGCAAATCAGTTCACTGGAACAGTGTATCAGACAGTCCTGTTAACTCAACGCCATTCTTTAAGAACAGCAAGCTTAGAAGAAACAGTGACTCCAAATACATCACCTGCTCAGTGGCCAGGTATCTGGAGTTGATTTATTTCTTTCCTCTTAAGGAAAACCGAGTTATCTGGATCCGCTCTAAGTGCATGTAGCTATGCTCTGGATTTTCTAGTAGTATTTATAACAACTGTGTGGTAAAGTTGGGTTCTTTGATTAAAATTTTGTCTTTTTTTTTTTTTTTTCAAAACCTCTAAGTTAATGCTTCTGGTTATTCACTAAGTCAAGTTAGCTCATGTTGCTTTCTCTTCCTAAAAATGTTAGTGAGGGTTCTAGTGAAGGGCAAGTAAATAGGAAGTAAGGTGAAGTCATGTCCTGTGTTCTACTTTCTCCTCCTGGAGGCGACAAATCAGTCGTACCGGTATTGTACTTTGTTACTCCTGAAAAGCTGTCTTAGTTTGTGCTCCTACTCAGACTTTTGAACTAATTGAACTTATTGAAAATGAGAAGTTTATAATAAATTAAGTTTTTCTGTAGTTCTAAAATCCATGTTAGGTTTCAGGTAATTCTTAAAGTATGTTAGTGAAGCTGTACTAGGGAGCTACATTAGAGGGAGTGTTAGCAATACATACGTACATATATATATGTATGAGCTTCAGTTTACATCACTAACTTTACTGTAAGTATAACCAAGAAATATGCTTACTTATTATGGGATTTGTTTTTTGAATCAGAAAATTTCACACTAAAAATATTTTTGGAGAGCCTCAAACAGTCTTTGTGTTTGATGCTATGCTGTTTTTTTCTTTTCTGCAAAATGTTCTGACACTAAATCTACAAATTTTAGAGAGAAATCAGATTGTCATCTGTTTTCTCCTGATTTCATTAGTTGCAGAGTTAAATTTCTAATGAACAGAACATGGAATTGTTAGCAGTTTTTCTTATAAGTAACATTACCTTGAACTGATATCTCTGTTTTTTTAATAGATTCACGTGCTCTATGAGCAAATTAGAGAGGATGACAAAAAAGCAGAATTATTTGGCCACCACTGTTTGCACTTTCACTTATGTGCACAGTGTAACAGTTGAAGCCACATCTGAAACAACGGCTTTTTGTGGGAGCATCAAAACACAAGATACTCAGTACTTGAGTGAAGGAACACTTGGCAGACAGTGTTTAGTTAAAGTTGATGCCCATGATTTTTGATTGGATTTACCACTGTAAAGTGAGAAGACATAATTTCAACTTACAGTGTTATGCTGTAGTTATAATAACTGAAAAACTGTTATGCATTTCTTTAACTGTTAGTCCAAAACATAAAGCTGAAAAGCTATAATGAATTGTTAAAAATAAAAAGTATACCTCTTTCTCCTGGAGTGTTCAGTTTCATCTTAAAGTTGGAATCTTTTTACACTAGAAATTACAAAATAACATAGGTTGCCAGTCAAAATACCCTTGATAATCTGGAGTATGCTCACAAACACATATATGTGCTTTCTTAAGGAATTTATTTATTTTATGTAAACAGGAATGACAACTCTAATACGTCTCTTGAATTCTGCTGGTGAGGAAGCCCAACCAGGTCTCACAGTTTTACTTTGTGAAATTTTAACTGCGGTCTATCTAAGTCTGTTCATCCATGGCCTTGCAACACATTCTAGCAATGAGTTGTATAGAATTATAGCTCATCCACTGAACGACAAAATGTGGTCTGCTGTCTTTGGAGGAGGAGCTCATACACCCAGCAGAGGACAACAGCAATTAAAGACAAAAACTGGTTAGTTCTCTTGTTTGACTTATATTGTCTTCTGGGATTTTTAAGAAAATTATGTGGCTGCTGAAAGCTTAGAAGTAATTGCTTTAAGTAGTTTGTGTTCAGTAAGAATTCAGTGTGTTTTTAGGTCCACATAGAAAAACAAGGATCTAAAATTATTGGCATAGATATTGGGTAGAAGTAGTGAGCAGAAGTGAATGCTAGTAAAATAAGATTTCCGAGTAGCACAGTTGCTATAATGTGAGGGAGTTAAGTTGATCTTAAAGAGAAAGTTTCCAGTACTGTTACAGCCAATTTTTTTATGTTAATTTTAAAGCTTTCCAGTTCTCTCATAACAGGTGTATATTCCCATTTTACAAATACAGTATGTTTTCTCTCTTTGACAGGTAGGCACTTCCCAATGCCTAGCCCACATCAGGTAGTAGTGTTCTCCATGGAATGCGTGGGTTTTTCCAAATCTCTTACCTCCTTCAGTACTCATAGTCCTGCCAAATCTTCAGGCAAGATAATAGATTTAGTACTAGGCCTCTACATGCAGTTTGCTATGCGTGGGGTTTTTTTGCATATGCAGAAAGACAGAAAACCTTCTGTTTGCAAGCCATGACATCAAAATTTAAAGTTTTGTAATTAAAGCAGCAGTTGAATTGGACCTTTTTTAAAAAGAAAATTGTCAATGCTGTTGTAGTCTTCCTACTAATTCTTCATTTGAAATTAATATTAAATATAAAATTATTTTGACCATGGTTTGAAAGGATCAGAAGTGTTTCATATCTTTGGAGAGCTGCTTGTTTTGCTTTTTGAATATAAGCATTATTATGCATGTGGATTTCTAAGTGTTCATTCTATACATTACAAATGTAAGGTGTCTTTTTGATATTCAAATTTGATATTCTGAGAACGTTTTAGGAAAGTAAACATTCTTGAAGTTTTAAAGTCAGATGATGATAAATTATCCCAAAGTCCAGAATGAATTCCTGTGATGTTTTTCTCTTTGGTACAGTTTTGTGCATTTTAATTTAGTACTATAAAACCAAGAGGAAAAATACTACAGATTACGTAATTTTTTAAAGGAAGATTTTCTAAAGATAAATTTACTTGTTGGCTTTGTACATCGCATCTAAAGACATATGTAGAGAGATAAAATACAAGTTTATATAATTTTTGTTATTTTTGTTATTGATATTATATGTATGTTACATATAAAAATGCCTTACCTTGTATTTAAGAAAAACTGTAAATGCGATCTGTTTAAATACCATCTTTATCAGACTTCTAGGAAAGTCTCAGAGTAGAGATCTTTAATCAAAAAGGAGCTCTTATTCCAGATCTGATCAGTTTTTTTCTGTGGTATTGAACAAGTATTTCTCAGTATCACTTTGGTAAGGTAAATATATTTGCCATTACAGAACTGTTAGAAGCCATAACTTCTTTCGTTGACAATTCTGTTTCCTAGATGTTGGTAACTATGTATACTAGGGTGTGTTAATACTGCTGCTACCACTGCTTTAAAATGATCAATGTTTTTACATAGAAGTGTGTTCTGAAACATATACTAAATGCCAGTCTGCTGTATGTTTTTCTTAAAAATGAATGCTGGCTGTCTGATTACAGATTTAGTAGAACTGTAGCTGCAAGAATCAAGAAGCTCAAACTAAAAGTTTCTGGGAAGAAGGGACCTCTTTAAATACTAGTTTGTAGGGATAATCAAACACTGAAAAAAGGATCTAGAGGGATTGTGAAATCTTCATCTTTGAAGTTACTCAAAAGCTTGAACAAATGCCATCAATTAAGTTAGCCCTGTTTTGAGCAAGGGGTTGGACCAGGCATCTTCCAATCTATGTAATTCTAGGATTCTGTAGGTTATTGTTCATTTTTAATATGTGTTTATGTAGAGCAAATTTGGGGGAAAAAATTCTTGGAGAAATATCTTTCTCTGTCACTTTAAAAAAAAATGGTGGAAGAAGAAAGAAAAAAAAGTAGACCCCCAGAAATAGAGGCCCAGTGAAGCAGAGCAGTAGGATTCAAATCAGCTATATTTTTGTGCCTTTACAGTCATTTCCTAATTTTTCTTCTGACACCCAGAAACAAATTCTGATAAGTGACTGGAAGGCTTGTTCAGGTCAAGTATGGCATGTTCTTCCATAGTATTATTTAGATGTTTTTATAGCTCCTCATTTGGTTATGCCTAACTAGACTCCTTTCTCTTATGTTTACTTTTAGATTTTTGTGAAATGTTTCCACTCTCAAATGGAGATTAAAAGCCAAAAATTCTTAACACTAAAAATTCTGATGTAATACTATATGTCTTGCATGTCTTCTCCTTGCCTCCCCTCCAATTCTTTAGTATATATCTGAATGGGCATGTTAATCTCTAAGTTTCAGATGTGTTTTAAGAGATCATAACATTATGTACGGTGCTGGCCAATGTGATTTCCCTTTCTGCTCTTTGCTTTAGTGGACTTGAGCATGTAATAGCTCCGGATATAAAATTTCTCTTCAACACAAACTGAAAAAACAGAAACCAAAACCTTGTACCTGGTAGTCTTATAAAATCTTAACATCTATTAGGAATTAATTTCTGTGAAAAACTTGTTTTATTGCCTCTGTCAAGTAAAGATCAGACAAAGCATAGCAATTTGGAGCAGAGCTTTTAAGAGCACTATACTTTCCAGCCATGTTTCTTGGTTTTGCAATTGCAGCAAATGATTTTGGCAGAGAGGGTTAGAATATGATGTTTTGTTTTCCAAGATGCAGTTATCTGAAAAATAACCTGTTGTTTATTGTAGTAGATCTTTTCAGATTTGTATTTGCCATATAGTTTCTCTTAAAAACTACCCTAGAAAACTGTTACGTAATTTAAGTCTATACAGAGATAGTAAGTTGTCTATCATCCAGAGGGTTCTTAAGGAAAAGTTTGAATTTTGGTTTAAGTTAGAAATCCATAATTTCATTTTGTATATTCCATGCTGCAAAAGCAGATGAAATGTAGAACTGCTTTCTAAATTTGTGTGTTTTACCAGTACACTTTATACATTCAAAGTTGGGCTTCAGATGGAGAAAATCAGAAATCTAAAAATATTTAACTATTCAGACAAGTTATTTTTCTCCACTGATTGTCCTAAGTTTTAACAGAAATATAATTTATGAATACTTTGGTAGGGAGAAATGATGACGTGTCAGCTCTTACTGTCTTGAGTTCTGCCTGACACGCCAGAGGTTTTGACAAACAGATGCCTAGATAATGAGGATGTGTACATAAAACTTGTCCATAGGATATTCAGTTCTGCTGTCACTCTTACTTACGTCTTTATCTTGTTTGATCCTCTGAATTAATTCGTAGCTCTTACTTACTCTTCACAAACCATTATTCCTGTTCTCTTAGAAAACAAATTGTCATTAGAGATCTTACAAATGTCTGACTTAGAGTAACAGGTCATGTAAGTCAAGTTTTTCTTAGGTCATTGTAAAAAAGGAAAAAAATCCAAACAAACAAAAAACCCCCAACAAAACAAAACACCCCACTCCTTAGAACTTTTGCATTTATCTGCTTGCTTTACTTACTGTGAGGTAGGTTTCATCACGAATCTAAAACAAAACAACAAAAACTGAACTTTAATTAGGAGTGCTTCAGATTAGATCAAGCAGTGCTGTGTTACTGCACTCAAGTTCACCAGCAAGTCAGAAATAGTAAAAAGCCTTGGCGTTTAGACATTATCTTTAGGAATTGCTTAATCTCAGAATAGATGAAAGAATACAGATTCCTCAAGTTTTAAAACCTTCCAACTTATGTAAGGTAACAACCATGCCAAACTACCCCTTTTTAATGCAGAACTCCCTGTGATCCCATTAGTAATGAAATTTTTGACATCAACATGAGATTAATTGCCTTGAATCACAGAATTAGAGACTGCAATGTTGGGCTTTTTTCCTTACGGTGCTTTGAAGTACTGAGTGCTTTATTAGTTGTTTGGTCTGTCTAGTCTATATTTAAGTCTTTGACTTCTCAGTATTACTATCTTATTCTTGGCTAAGTCAGCTTTTAAAACAAAACAGAAATTTGACTTGAAGTTTTTGCTCTGTAAATGATGGAGTTTCTTTAGCTTAGTGGAAATAGTCTTGGATGGTCAGGAAATGTCTTGGAGGGCAGAAAATGTCAAGAAAGTTTGTGTATGCCACCAAGTATTTTGTTGTAATAATTTAAGTTTTCAAGAGGTTTCTCTTCACAATTTATTGAAATGCCCACAATGTGAATAATTATATTATTGTTTTTATTATTGTTGTTATTATTAGTATAAATATCTGAGAGTGTAATATATACCTTTCTTTAAGCTTTTTAATGAATCACCAAACTGCATCTTAGGGAACTTAATTGCAATTGCTCCTGTTGATTGGAAATTCATTAAATTCAGCACTGTGGCCACGCGAGCTGTAGCCTGTAATCAGAATATCATATCAGCTTCAGGTTATCAGCTTAAAAAATGCAAATTCTTTCTATGTTTCAAGTTGAGGTATGGAGCAGTGTAGAATTTCACCAGGCTGCTGTTCTAGTTTGCTTTTATAACTTCCCAAAGAATTGCAGAAATCTGTGCGGGGCTTAGACTTACTAAAATGATTCAAGGTGTGATTCAAAATTGGTATTTCTTTGTAATATCTTTATTATTATACTCTGGTTCTGGGCTTCAGCAGTGCTGGTACTTGATGTCTGCAATCAAGGAGGATGCTTTTGCAAGAGGAGAGCTTCATAATTTCATACATCTTCATTAAGACTTGTGTTTTTTGTAGGGTGTTGGGCTGTTGATGCTTCATGCATGCACACAGTCATCAGTAAAATACAGTAACTCTGACTTGCATTTTAGTTTTTGGGGAAGTTGAGCCTTTTAGCTCTTCCTGGGACAGAAGGGAGGCAGCAGATCTTTTGATTATCATTGTATAACTTGGCACAAATTGAAGGATTTTCCTTGTCTGAAATAATCCAATATTCTTGAGAAATAACATAAATTTTACATTTGTCTTATAAGTAAAATGTGAGCAAAGATGAATGCTTTAAGTACAAAAAAAAAAAAAAAAAAAAACACAAAAAAGGGTTTTAACTAGAAATATATGACAAATTTGAAAGTGAATGTAATTTGTTATCTGAAATCCCAAATGACAAATTGGGATTTTTAATGAATTTGTTATTGTATTTAATTTTTTTAGAATGCATAAAAAGAAATCGGCATTGTTAGTAGGTATTTCAAACCCCTTAGGTGGTTGTACTTTCATTTGCCTTAAATACTGAATTTTTTCCAGTGGCTAGCAGTATTCTTAAAAATACAAAGAATGATCCAACGGGAGGAAATAAAGTACTGTTTTAAAGTAAATTATTTGCTTTTTGAATTCTGCTTAAAAAAACAACCTGCAGACATATACTTGCTTATTTCTGCATCATGCAACACGTGCTCCTTATTTCATGCTAGTGAATTTCTTTTTTTTTGAGCAGTTGCTAAAAATTCATAGTGATGCATGTGCATGCTCTTTCTTAACTGATAAACTTTAAATAATGAATTGAAAATTTTACTGCAGTTACTGCATTTTTGACTTTTAGTACAGGTAAGTGGATTTCAAATAATATCCCTAACAGGATAAAAAAAAAATTATGATACAGTGTAGTAGTGCAACACATACTGTTATGATATCCCTATTTCAAGATGAAAGATAAAGTGTCTTCATCTTTTATTAGATTCTATACATAAATTACTTTGTAGCTGTCATGGTTTAACCCCAGCCAGCCACCAACCCCACGCAGCTGCTCGCTCACTTTCCCACCAACAGGATCGGGGAGAGAATCAGAAGGATGAAAGCCAGAAAACTCCTGGGTTGAGACAGATGGTTTAATAGGGAAAACGAAAGCTACACGCACAAGCAAAACAAAACAAGGAGTTAATTCACTGCTTCCCATGGGCAGTGTTCAGCCTCTCTAGGAGAGCAGGGCCCCTTCATGCATAAAGGTGACTTGGGAAGACAAACACCATCACTCCAAACATCCTCCCTTCCTCCTTTTTCCCCCAGCTTTATATGCTGAGTGTGATGTCATATGGTCTGGAATATCCCTTTGGTCAGTTTGGGTCACCTGTCCTAACTGTGTCCCTTCTCAACCTCCCATGCACCCCCAACTTCCTCAACCTGCGTGGCAGTATGAAAAGCAGAAAAGGCCTTGATTAGGTAAGCCCTGCTAAGCAGTAACAGAAACATATCTGTATTATCAACCCTGTGCTCAGCACAAATCCAAAACACAACCTTGTATGACCCTCTGTGAATAAAATTAGCTCTACCCCAGCCAAAACTAGCACATTAGTTCAGCTGCTTGTGATGGTAATGTTCATCTTCATACATGGTCAAAAATCTTTTTGAATCTCCTTGGAAAAACATGATTTTTTCTTGTCGAAAAATGAGCAGAAATTATGAAAAAATTCCATCAACTAGTGTGAGTACAGAGAATTTGTCCATTTGAAAAAGCATAAAGAATCGTGAGGTGTAAAAAACCAGAAATTTTTTTTTTTTAACAATCCACAATCTTACGTAAGTTGGGATTAACAGTTGTCTCAGTTTGTGTTAAAAGCAAGGAAGCCTTATACATGGAATATAATGGCTCGTAAATTTGTACTATTTTTCTTTTGTCCAGAGTGTTAGATCTTCTGTGTTCAAGTGATTGGAATACCCGTAAGAGCTTTGAAGGAAATTTTTTGATTCTTTCAAGCATCTATCAAGAATCGAAAGTCTCCTGTGGATAAAACTTAAAACCAAAAAAAATAAGGGTATAGGAAATACTTCTTTGTAGTAGTTCACTCCAGGAATGCATAGGTGTGGTGGCTCTTTTTTTGCCATCCCGAGCATTATCAAGAGGAGAAAGTAATTTTGGAGGTTTCAGTGGTAGTTTTGAGGGTTAATTTTGAGCAGAAGGAAATTGGAAAGTTAAAACGATAAATAACCCATTTGTATTTACTATGTTCGATTTAGTTCATCCTTGCAAACAGTTTGACCCAATGTGTTGATGCTTGTACTCAGTGACAGTAATATCCATTCTCCAGGTCAGCTCTTTTAGACTGCAGAATTGCCTTCTTGGATCCTAATTATTACTGCTGCTAGGTCAGCCAAAAACTTGGATCATAAGACAACCCATATTGCCCTCTACTGAAGAAAAAAGACTCGATTAAATAAGTCTTGGAAATTTCATGGGTTCCAAGAGGAAGTTCAAAAAATCAATTTCCTTTTTATCGTAATGTTTTAGCTTTCTGTGTTTTTACTTAAGTCTTGAACCCGTTTGTTTTTTTCACTATAGAAACTAATCTCCCCGCCTTACATATATCTACTTGAAAATAAAAAACCCCTACCTTTTACAATGAAGTAGGAAATTGATTCAAGTCCCTTTTGTTGTTATGAAAGTGAGTGATGGCTAGCATATTTTATCAAGTCTCCAAATAAAATTTCTTTTCTCCCTTGTCCCCTTCTCTTCAAATGTGTTCTGGAGAGCTAGAACACTAACTTATTGCTCAAGGACAGTGACAACCGGTATCATTCCTCCTCCACTAACAGAAAGGCTGTATTGGGATATTCACCTAACAAGGTCCAGAATGATTTCAGGTTATTAGGTGATATAACTGCATTAAGACTTTCCTGAAAGCTTGGATAAAGTATTTTCTTGAGTACTGTAATCATCAAGAATGTAAGTCAGATAAATCTCCCACAGACACTTCTTTTGTGTGAAAAAAGTTGGGGCAAGTGAGGGACTCTCTTACTCACACTCCTCTACTCCTAGGACTCAGGGTGTTACTACAAATAATTAGTCCTTCCCTGTTTAATAAGGTGTATGTCAGATTGCATTAGTTAAAACGGGATCTTTCATATTTGCTGGAGAAATGTATTGTTGGGACATAGGGATTTAACAGAATTGTACCATTTAGAAAAAATACAGACCTCTACTACAAGGAAACATGGAATTAAAGCTTGAGTAAGAATGGCAAGAATGTATATTGCTTACATATTTGCAATATACATTCTGAAAGACAAGACTTTTGGCTTGTCTTAAAAGCAAGCATTATCAGTATTCAGTAGTTCTTATTAAAGTGATTTAGTTTTGTAATATCGTTGCTTGAGTAATGATATTTGTCATCTTTGTAGAAAGAGAGCTTGTAATGCAGTTATGGGTGTACTCTACTGTTCCGTATTATTTGTGCTGGGAGTTTTCATGTTCTGGAGTTCTAGTTACATATCAGTTTTATGTATTTGAGGATCAGCATTTTCTGTTTTTATTTGTTACAGAAATGTTAAAATTTTGAAAACTTGTAATGAAGATTTTTACTTTCTATTATGAATTCCTTTATTAAAAGCAATAGGGAGGTGAAGCAGATGGTTTAAAGCAACATACTGTATTTTCTTTTTCCATAGATGATGGAGAGAAACAGCAAAAACGTTACAGGCTTTCATCAAAAACCTCGCCGAAAGAGAGTTCTCAGTTGCCTGCATTGCCATTGGTAGACCAGGAATTTCCATGTCACAAAGAAAGATTTATCCCTCCTGAGCTTAGCATCTGGGATTATTTCATTGCAAAGGTAATTTTTTGTTATTATGACAATTAAGTGTCTTCTGTCACTTCTGGACCAGTAGTTTTTCTCATCTTAGTCATTATTCTAGATATTGATATGATAAAACGTGCCAGGTTTTATTGCTCGCATTTAGCTTTTTCTAAAACAAGGATATTTCTAAAACATTAAATAGATATTTTGAAATAGCTTTCTTAAAAACTGTTGTTATTCAGTTAGTTTGGTGTTAGGTAATGGTATGAACAAAACGTGTTTTTTATTCTTGCAGCGTACAAATGTATAGATAGTTATGGGCCAGCTATTTAGGTGAACAAGGAAATGTGAAAAGCTTTTTGTCAGCTATTTCAATTGGATGAAATGAACGTGTAAGCTTACTAGAAATCAAATTATATTGCCTCCTGTTAAGTCTGCTGTGGCTGATCTTTCTTTGTAGAATGTTACGTAATGGTATAGAGTACGTAATGGCACATTTCTGTATCATATTTTAGTTATACCAGCAAAATAAATATGTCAGTTGTATTTTAGGAACAAGGACAAAAAAGAAATTGCAAATTCTGAATAAACAGAGTGAGGCACCAATAGTAGGCTGGTCATATATTGAATTCTGTAGGGAAAGGATAGGATTTTCTTGGTCTTTTGTCCTCTGAGCCCTTGGAAGAACTAGAGAGAATATACTCTGGTTTTGGCTTCTCTCTGACCAGCTTGTGTGTCCTACATCTTGTTTGATATATTTGACCTATAAATATATGAATAAAGTAAAATAAGAGTTGGAAAACTGTTAGTGTTTTCAGCATTAGAATTTTCAGTAATATGAAAAATAGTTAAACTGTTTAAGCGTATAGTGCTTATGGACAATTACCCTTTTCACGAGGTACAAACTCCAAATGTTACTACATTGTGTAAGATGATGTGCCTGCATTTTTATAAAAAGCATTAAATATTATAACAATTCAATTTTTAAAAGGTAATTTAAAATGAGATAAAAGAAGATAATTTAAGGAATATTGTTTAAATTTTCAGCCATTTCTTCCTTCACAAAGTAGAGTGGAATATGATTCAGAAGAGAGTCAGGAGAGTGATGAAGATGATGAAGACATTGATGGAGATGTGTGTGCATCAAATTCACGTAATCAAGAGCATTCTAATTCAAATTCTTACAGGTAAGTAGCTTTAGAATGTAAGATCTTCAACAATGTCTGCTTGTATTTCTGGCCTTTTATTTTTAAGTTAATACAACAGTTACTTGGTATTTCACGGGAATGCATTATCTAGACTTAGTAGTTAATTTTTCACAATGATTATTTTACTCAATATGTAGTATAGTGACTTTTGAATTCAGAGTATCTATAATATTCTAAAATACGGGTTTTAGTTTTTAGTAGTTTATAATGAGGATTTGAAGCTCTAAATTTAAATCCTAATAATGAATAAGTGAGAAAAAATTATTTTACTATTAGTAAATTACTTACTAGTGCTTTCTTGTTAGTTGGTCACTGATGAGATTGGCAATGGTTCAGCTGGTACTTCACAATTTGAAGATTTTCTACCCTTTGGCTGGACATGATCTTTCAGGTAATAAGCAGCAGAGTTGTCTCTTTATACCTAATTACCACACTTTAAATCAGTAATATGTTGAATAATATACATATGATGTAGCTTTATTTTTAGTTCAAAAGTTCTTAAGTTTTCAGTGATCTGGGAATAAATGTTATGATACTCTTTATCATACAGGCATATTTATGAAATAATATTGTGGGTGGATAAAATGAATGGGTGAAAAGGAATGCTCAGTAGTTAGCAGAAATCTCTGTGTACTTATGTTTTCTTTGCCTCTTAGTCACATAAGAATGTTTACAATATGTATTTCTTGGTGGAAACACTATAGGCTTTTTGTAATTCAAGTAACAACCTTCCTACTCCTTGTTTCATAGATTTGTAGAACCATGGAATGGTTTTGGTTTAGAAAGGACCTTTAGAGATCATCTAGGTCCAGCCCTGCCTACCACAGGACAGGGACTCTTTCACTAGATGGTGTTGCTCAAAGCTTCATCTGACATGACCCTGAACACTTCCTGGGATGGGGCATCGACAACGTCTCTGGCAACCAGTTCCACTGTCTCACCATCCTCGTAATAAAAAATGTCAACCTTATATCTAATCTAAATCTCCTTGCTCGGTTTAAAACCATTAGTCCTTGTCCTATCACTACAGGCTGTGGTAAAAAGTCTTACTCTGTCTTTAACTTAAGTCCTTTTTAAATATTGAAAGGGTGCTATAAGGTTTCCCTGGAGCCTTCTTTGGTCTAGAGTGAGCAACCCTAACACTCTCAGCCTTTCTTCACAAGAGAGGTGTTTCAGCCCTCTGACCTGTTTTCATGGCCCTTCTTTGGGCCCACTCCAACAGATCCCTGTCATTCTTACACTGGGGGCCCCATAGCTCACACTATGACGTGGGTGTGGTGCCCCAGGTGGAATCTCATGAGAACAGGTATGAGTGGCCATATTCCCTCCCTCACCCTGCTGGCCATCCTTCTTTTGATGCAGCCTAGGATGTGGTTGCCTTTCTGGGCTGCAAGTGCACATTGCCAGCTCATGTACAATTTTTCATCCGCTGATATCTTTTAAGTCCTTCTCTACAGAACTACTCTCAATCTGTTCATCACTCATTCAGTTTTGGTGTGCCTTGGCTCAGGTGGACTTGTCCTTGTGTAAACTTGGAAGGTTCACATGGCCCACTCCTCAAGCCTGTCAAGGTCCCTGTGGGTGGCATCCCTTCCGTCCAGCAAATCAACTGCACCTCTCATCTTGGTGTTACCTGCAAACTTCCTGAGGGTGCACTCACTACTACTGTATCACTGTCACATATATGGAACAGTACTAATCCCAGTATGCATCCCTGAAGGATGCCACTTGTTGCCAGTGATCTCCATTTGTACATTAAGTGTTACTCTTTGGTTGAGATTATTCAATCAGCTCCAGCCATTAGATAGTCCATCCTTATTGCTCCAGTTGAGAGGTAAGGGTGTTGTGTGGGACTATGTCAAAGGCCTTGCAGAAGTCAAAAATAGAGGACATCCATTGCTTTTCCCTTGCTTGCTAGTGCAGTCAGTCCACAATAGAATGCCCCCAGATTAGCTGGGTGCAATTTACCTGTTATGATGAAGGAATGTCATGTTTCTCTCATCACCTGCCTGTCACCTATATGCCTTGACATAGCTTCCAGGAGGATCTGTTCCATGATATTTAATTTTTGTCAGCATTGGAGAAGTCTGTTCCTGTATTTAGCAGTGATAGTACAAAGCAGTTAATCTTTTTATACTTGTAAATATCAAACTGAGGTTTGAATAAAGCTTAATTGGGGAGATACTGAAATAAACTTCAGTCTTCAGCTACCGGAATTATCTTTGTCAAGATCATAATAGAAAAGAGAGGGTTTTTATTATTGTTTGCATGTCTTTCTAGAGCTTCCAGTTAGCTCCCCAATATGCCATGCAGTTTTGAAAACTTTGCAGCGCTGGGAACAAGTTCTTCTCCGACGTCTTGAGCTCTATGGGGGTCCACCTCAGCATTATATTTCAGTTCATGCTTCTGAAGATTCCCTAGCTGCTGGTCCTGCATTGCTTCGCCATAAAACTTTACTTGAGCCTACAAACACTCCTTTCAGGTGAGTCTAATTTATATAAGTACTGACTATAATATCTTTAATATAAATCAAGCATTAGGTTATTAGTGCATGTGATAGAATTCAATAACTAAATGCCAGTTTCAAGATTTGCTCTAATCCACTGTGAAATGGTGGGTGCACATCAGATTTCATGCATCTCTGATCCAGAGCAAGATCAGGAAAAACAAACAACAGTTTCTTATTTTTTTAAGTTCTTTTATTGAAGCTTAACATATAGATTTTAGTGTCTTTGGAAAAGTATGGTTGACAATAAACTAAAGAATAAAATATTTACCTTGAGACATAATTAAGGATTAGAGACAGTGAATGAAATAATTGCCCCACCTTTGGAAGTAATGTTATCACATTCTTATCAGTATTATTATCTAAAATCAGAGAAGAAATATTTACTATTTGTAATATTTACATAGTTTTGACTTCACATAATTGCATGTTCAACCAGAAAAGTGTGCTCAGTTTCTTAAATTATAATTTTTAAATAGACATCTGCTTTTTTAGTCTTACTGTCACCTATGGATTGCTGAATCAGCAAAAAGTCTGTCTTTTTGTTGTAAAATACCTTATTATGGTCATACTTAGTTTTAGTAATGTGACTTGATTAAAAGGTCACAGTTTAACATGTGTCTGACATCTGATATTTTTAAATTATGATTTAAAACAGTTCAGAGTTTGTTGGTTTTTGGCCTGTCACAAGCAACTGTACTTGCATTTATAATTTTTGCTTGAGCATATTGTTTCTAGGGATAAACATAAAATTTGAATTCTGATCTGATTTTACAGTCCTTCCAATTTTGTTACTGAAAAGTCATGGATGTTTCGAGATATTGCACAGCTGATGATATGTTTCTAGCAGGAAGAGTTAGTCATTCACTGCCTGTGTGATAGGATCAATCATTAGCACTAAACAGAAATTATCCATGTTGTAAAGAATGAGTTGGACTAATAAATAGTCTGTATGCTGCCCTTATCATTGTGTAGTTTCTTGAAGAGATTTTTCTCACTTGTCCCAAAATAGGAGGAGAAAATGCTACATATTATTTTCCTTCTTCATTTTGTGCCTTGTCTCACATGTAGGTTTTTCAGGAAGAGGGTATTAAAGTGCTTCCAAATAGATCTTGTGTAGTTACTATAGATCTGTAGTTTTGCTTCAGCATTTCTTCTGACTATAGTTTGATTCGAGTGTAAGATATTACACTCTTGTCTAAGTATGAACAGTGTGTAAATATTTATTTTGACTTCATTCTGTAGATCTAGCAGTCATGTTGCACTATCAGTGAAGAGGCTCTGGCAATACTTGGTCAAACAGGAAGAAGTGCAGGAAACCTTTATCAGAAATATTTTTACAAAGAAGCGATGCCTAAATGAGGTCAGTATAGTGTTTAAAATGGAGAAAATGTTGCAGGTCAATCTGTGAACTTTTACTTAAGTTATTTAGCTGGCATGTTTACTTCTAGGGAATGAATGGTTAATACTCTTGGCTATGACTCTAAATTTGCAGTATTTGTAATAAAAAATGTTTGTCCATTGTTTCGTAGAATACAAAAATAATCAGTCTGTGATTATAGAATGAGAACTAACACAACTTGGCTATAGTCAGCCTCTTTGTTAAGTTCAGTAAAGTTGCCTCAAAAGAGTGACAAACTCAAAAATTTCAAAGATTAAAATCAGTAGCCTAATCAGCCACAGTTCTAAAACTGTGAATTTTTCCCTGCCACAGTCATTCTGGCTTTTATCCGCTGCTTTCTGTCATGTTATGATTTGATTTTAGTAAGAAAATTGGTCATACAACAGTTATTATTTATGTCTCTGATAAATTGTTCCAGTGCCTTCTTGGGTTCCAGATTCAGTTAAATGTTTTTAAATTGTGGTTCTGTAATGGACTTTTAGGGGGTTTTTTTCTCCCTGTTTAGTTCCTCTTTTTTTCTTCTTAGTCGTCCCTACTTCCCAGTATTTTAAAAGAATTATTGGTATTATAGAAAAAATGTGGAGTAGCATAAACAGAAGAGAAAGCAGCAGATGTGAACAAATTAAACATGCAGGAAAAAGAATATTTATGACTAGTAAACATTGATGACACGGCAGCAGAGAGGTCTCTATGACCTAACCTTTATTTTGTCACAACTAGAATATTATCTTGTTCGGCTAATTGTGTTCACTGCAGACTGCAATTAAAAGGAAAACTGTACTTTAAAGATGCACCATTTCTGGTCATGCTTCATGTTAATGCAGCTGTGTTGCTATGCTGTATGGACAGGTGTTTTGGGAGATTTTTTATGTGCTTTATATATTTCAATGTAGGATCATGTACGGTCTTATACAGCATAGGTGTGTTAGCTTTATTTTTTATCTTGTCAGTGTTGATTGCTTTTTTTCCAATAAATTTGACTTTTGGGATGGACAAGATGCTGTTACATCACAGAGTAGGTAAATCGGTACGTTTTGTATTGAATACAGAGTTTAGAATTTGTTAATTATTGTTACTACGTAAAACGTGTGTGTGTGTGCAAACATGCTGCTGTGTTTCAGTTGTTCTGTGTTGGAGTAAAAAACAAGGAATTAAGGATTTCCTTGATACCTTGTGTGTTATGTCTTACCTTTATGCTTTGTTCTGTGGTTGTTCTTTCCTTGGTGAAGTCATTAGAGGAGCACAACGAAACCGTGAAAAGTTCTGTGGTGGAGGAGCACATCATCAATAAGGTACACAGTAGTAATCTCAAATTTATTAGATCTTACATCATTATGAAGTACTTTCTTTTTGAAATGGTGCTGATTTCACTTAAAGAAAAGTCTTTGATGTCATGGCAAGCAAACTTAAAAAATCACTTTTGCAAGGGATTGAGTTAAACTAGTCTTGTTATAGAGTTTATCTGAAACTTAATTATGCTAGAAAGCTGCATCAAGCAACCAGGTATGAACAATATGTCGTATCAAATTCTGTATCTATGGCAAGTGAAGAGCTGAAGTTGAGATTTGCACAAGTGACAAAAATTTAGTAGCAGTATGGTATATAGTACATACAGGAGCTTTCACCAATATCAGATGTCTGAATAGTTGCCTATAAGTGGAAGTGGTTTACTGAAGTTACAGCAGTTTTGTTAGCATGATACTGGTTTGCTACCAAAAATTTTCCTTGAACCTTATTTTAAACATGGTGACAAATGAATCCATTTAACAGTTTTGTAGCAAGTTTCTTGGAAGATTGGTATTGAAAAGGTATAATATTCTGCCTAGAAATTTAAATGAATACTGTATTCTTCAGTCTTTCTTTTGCAAAACTAATGTGAAGACAAACAAGAACACCCTGTGATGTCCTTGGGCTACCTTATTATTATTAATTATATGATAAAGTGGTATTAGCAAATAGGTAATTGGAACCGACTGGGGAAAAGTAATTTTAATTTCATGCAGGTTTGTTCACCATAACACACAGATCATGGTTTTGTATCTGTTTGTCACTGCAGTTTTGTGCAGTGTCACATACATAAAGTCAACAAGGTATCAATTTTGTTTTGACATGAAAAAAAATATTCCAATTCTTTGTAACAGCTATAAAACTTTTTTAAAACTCCAAA